>NC_082394.1:11477076-11482076 GCF_031168955.1 Gadus macrocephalus
GGAGCATTGCATTACATTTGGCAAACACACACACTGGATGAAGCTGTTTCCGGCGGGGCTTAACTGCCCCACGGAACTATTATTGAACTCAAAATATCATAAGCAATAAACAAAACATTACTGTTAAGTGGAGTATACACATGTATAGTATACACGTGGGTATTATTCTATAATGAAGGAATCTGTCCGGCTTTTGTACAGCCTCAAGTCTCTCTTTTGTACAGCCTCAAGTCCCTCAAGTCCCTCAAGTCTCTCTCTCTCTCTCTCTCTCTCTCTCTCTCTCTCTCTCTCTCTCTCTCTCTCTCTCTCTCTCTCTCTCTCTCTCTCTCTCTCTCTCTCTCTCTCTCTCTCTCTCTCTCTCTCTCTCTCTCTCTCTCTCTCTCTCTCCTCTCTCTCTCTGCTCTCTCTCTCTCTCTCTCCTCCCCCCTCCATCTCTCCCTCCCTAGAAACACTAGCACAAGTGTCTTCTGCCAACTTCAAAAGGCCTCAGCTGTATTCTGTGGTCCAGCCTACATTTGGTTTCAATTTCTGCGAAATGCCAAGCAGCTAGCTGCAGCAGGTGTTTGGGATTGGCATATACGCTGGTGTCATCCTCTGGTTAAGACCGTAAGCAGGGTGCAAGGTTCCACCATATGGCACGGGAGGCATTCTACATATGGAAGCCAATTCCCTGGCTGAGGGCGCTCATATTTCACGCAAATAGGACTGCTCACTGGCCCGTCCCCAGCTAATGAAGAGTGGAGAAATGCCAGAGAAACAAAAATCTCAGAAAGAAACAAGCAATAAAAAAACAGGCAGGACTTGGATGTTTTTTCCCCGACTGACTCCAGCTTCTGGTTGCTGCGGCCGAGTGGCATGTCGCTCGATGGGCTGAGGTCCCCGCTGGAATATCCAGCCAGATGTCAGCATTGTGAGACTTTGTTTGAGTCTTGTGGAGTGGGGGTGGGATGCTACAATACAAGGAGCAGGTCACCCTCTCTCTTGCTCGCTCCCTCTCTCCCACGCATACATTCACACATACACATACACATACAGATACACACACACACACACACACACACACACACACACACACACACACACAGATGAACAAACTCAATCAAACACAGACACACACTTCCAGTCATATGTCCAACACACACACAGGACAGACAGAGCTCCAGCAGCCAGTAATGGATGATATGGTGATTACGGGGCTTGGAAGAGGCACACTGCCTTCTATTAAAAGCACTGGGCTTGGAGCGCATTTCAATCTCCCCTCGCACATGCTCAGAGGCATTGACTAAAGAGCGCCCACCACCCCTCACACACACACACACACACATGGGGGTGCACGAGCACACACATGCGCACAAGCAAACACAGTTTTTAAGCCGTTTGAACACTTTGTGACACGGGCACACAAACGCACACACACGCACTCACACGCGCACCAACTTACAGGGTTGCCAACATTGAAGTCGTCACACTGAGTCGACAGAACACACACACACACTCACACACACACACACACACACACACACACACACACACACACACACACACACACACACACACACACACACACACACACACACACACACACACACACACACACACACACACATCTAGACTACAGGCTATACAATTCTGAGCACCATGCCCCCTGATGCTGGGGCTTGAAGAGGGCGGTAATAAAGCATGCTTCATCTGATGATGAAGTCTTGATGCAGAAGTAGGCTTGCTTTAAGACATGTGATTTAATTCATTGCCTCTCTCCCTCTCTCTCTCTCTCTCTCTTTCTCTCTCTCTCTCATTTTCTGTCCCTCTCTTTCTCTCTGTCTGTCTCTCTCTATCTCTCTCAGTCTCTCCTTCTCTCGCTCTACCATCTTGCCCAGCTAAGATGGATCGTAGCACACATACAAATGCCTGCACTCTCACGCAATTCCCTCCCTCATCTCTCTCCCTCTCCCTCTCTCTCTCTCTCTCTCTCTCTCTCTCTCTCTTTCTCCTTCCCTCTCTCTCCCACGCTGACTCTGACTCTCAGTGCGCTGTAGAGAGAGGAGCGAGGTGCACACGTTGAGCGCGGCAACTCTACAGGGGGGTGGGAGTGAGCGAGCAGCAGACACAGCAGCCGCTACGAGCCAGCCTTTCCACGGCACGCGCGCAGCCAGGAGAAGGAGAGCCGAAGACGAAAGAAGAAGAGAAGAGGAGGAGCACTAAAAGGGGCAAATTAACTCCCCACCGCCGCGCCGGGGCTCCGTACCGCCACAGAGAGAGACACACAGCGAGGGACAAGACAGTGACAGAGAGAGATACAGAGTGGGAGAGAGAGAGAGAGGTATACAGAGAGAGAGAGAGAGGAGAAGAGGAGGAGGCAGAGGCAGAAGCTTCCGTCTGTGGTTGAAGCAGCAGTGAGCGGATCAGTGTCTTTACAACCCACAGAACCTGGATAGTTTTGCGCTTCTGACTCGTGCGTATTTGTGCTCTTTCTGGCTGTCCCGTTCCCTCTGTGTGTGTGTGCGCGCGCAGGAGTTTTTAAGGATTTTCAAGTGGCAGCTACACCAAAAAGGACAAGAGGACAGAGACAGTATTTCATCCTCTGCTGTGGCATTTGCTTTTTTGGGTTTATTTTTTGTCTTTAGTGAGTGGTAATTGTCCTGGTCGAGGGATCTGCCATCTGGGAATCGCTTGTTGTTCTCTCACTATGGATGGATTTAAGAGAGTGAAGTGAGAGAGCTGGACAGGCAGCAACACTGACTGAGCGTCTTCTGTTCTGGACTCGCTGCTCAGGTAAGGGCGTGGGGGAATGCTTGCCTTGCTTTTGGCTTTGGGCTTTATGAGTTCCGATCAACATTGTTGTGCTGGAACAGGCACCATGTGGTGTGCAGTAGGGGTTGCCTGTAGCAATGGTGGGGCATTCCTAGTCTGTGTGTGGAAAACCGACAAAATGTTTTCAGCACATGTGCCCCCAACACATATTTAGTGGAGGGAAGGATTCAAATATATATGCCAACCCTATGATCTCAAGGAGTGTTGCGTATTAAAATTAAATTACGTTTACTTGCCAAAATACATAATTTAAATGCAGCTGCATGTTTGAGAGGCTTCTCTGTGTTGCATCCTCAGATGTAAGCTGCTTTTAAATACAAGTCAAATATGCGACGAAGGAAGCATGTAGAGTGATGTTGTCTTTCCTAAACAACCAGGAGGTTATGTAGTGAAAGGAAAGAACGAAAGAGTGGGGAAAACACTAACCTTTTTTTTATTTATATCTGATTAAAGAAGGCGTATGCATATGCATAGGCCACATTCTAGCATGGTTATTCTTTCAAGCTCCTTGTTGTAGGGAATTCTATAAAAATATTGTTATAATGAAGTGAATTATATGGGAATATTATTATAATGAAGAGGAGAGGAGAAAGTTAGGAGTTGGTACAAACAGGCAGTTTTCACTTAGGGACAACACTGTGTTGGGAGTCTATAATTGTTATCTAATAATAATAATTGTAATATAATTATAATTATTTATATGATTATTATGAGTCTAATTATAATTTTACGTAAGCATGATACACATTATGCTTGTTATTATTTTGTTAAAGTGTTAATATTTATTTTTATTATATTACTGTTATTATATAATAAAATATGTGAGCGTCCTTTGTTTTGCTCTTGAAACAGCAACATACATATTTTGTCAGTTGATCCAAACAGTAACTCAGTGGAGGACTAAAGCAAAAGCTTGAACAGAAATAGAGCTTTTCACATTTTGGTATTTTTTACAAAACAAACCAATGATGATAGAGGAACCTGAGGATTATCATGGGTTTAGCGCAGGGAAGAGGATTTACAATGTGCTGTTAATAATTATATGCTTAATTTGTGCATGCTGGGTATTAAGTGTGCTCAATGTCATCTGAGGGCAAACACCAAAATAGAAAAAAATCGAGGGTTCAACCTATCAAGTCGTGTTAGATATTTTTAAAAGACCTTCAACTATTGCCTAAAAAATGCTTTGGAAGCAAAGACATTCAAAATTATTACCCCAGATCACGATTTAGTGGAAGTGTCATTTCCCTGGAGTTTAAAGGGCTTAAATTGAAGGGAGGGAACGACTTTTCAATTTTATGTTGCCAGATTAGATCCTGATTATGTCAAAATCGTGTCGTACTCCAAAAATTCCAGAACGCTTGGAGAGAAGCAACTCAAGAACTAAAATCAACCCAACATAGAGCATATCTCTGAAATCTGGCGCCGGTTGAGTGAAATCCCTCAACTGATTTCATGGAGCCTGATTAACAGCGTGTGTAGGAGGTTGTGGAAATAGATACCAAAAAAAAACATGGAGGTTGAGCAGATCTGGAGTGAATCCAACATCCCCCCACCCCCACCCCCAGAGCCGTCGGCTAGAGGTCTTCTAAACCTAACTTCACAGGAGCTCCTTTTTAAAACACCAGGTCCGGCGTTACAAGCACCTTGATAGGGTTCGGGAGATTCATTATTCACACCAAAGGAGGGGTCGGGGCGTGTCTCGCTATGCTAGCCCGCAGCAAACCATTAGCCTTTCATCAGATGGATCTCTGAGGTGGCTGTCCATGTCTATAAATACACGTCCATCTCACCTCACATGTCGTCTCCTACTGCAGGAGCCAGCGGCTATCATCCGACGCCATTCGACGCTAAGTACTTTCATACGATTGGTGGTTGTTTCCGCAGTCTGTTAAAGTGGGGTTAAGATTTAGGACATTTCTGGCCTCGTGTTTTGATCACATGTTTGGGGGGGCCCAGAGAGAGAGAGCCTCCCCTCTTCATCTTGTCTGTCATGTCGTATTACTCCAGCGAGTATCCCACCAAGACAGGTCCTTGTTGCTATCTTCCATCTTCTATTACAGTCATATCAAAGAGTCCTTTGTAAACGTTGTATTATCCATCACTGATGAAAACAAAAACTCCACAGTAAAGGCGTGTTATCGTACATGCTGTTGGCCATTTCCTTCCATGATCTTGTGGGGGCAGGA
>NC_082394.1:11487076-11502485 GCF_031168955.1 Gadus macrocephalus
ACACACACACACACACACCTCTCTCTCTGCTCTCACCTGTCCACACATTTGGCTGAAGCCGCTCGTTGGCCAGAGAGTATCACTTCAGTAAGAACCAGGTCACTTTAGATTGCAAAAGTGTGTGTGTGTGTGCGTGTGCGTGTGCGTGTGCGTGTATGTAGGGTGGGGGGGAGAAGGGGGGGGTTATCAGCCTCCATTAAATGGGTTAATGACTTCAAGTTGTGGTAGTGATGTGTGGAAATGGGTGGGTTGTTGTCGTAAAAATGACAGCTTGTAAGACTTTACTTTCTGTAAAATGGTGGTGTGCTCATCTTCTCCATTTCCCCTTGGTGTGACATGATATGCGGAGATGTTGTTTTATTTTAGCAAATTTACGTAGGCCTATGATGTCGCAAAACCCAGGGGAATACTCGTGGAAGCAAACAACTCAGCACTCAGTATTTCATTCCGTATGTCGTAGGGTACTGTAGTCAGGCGGTCAATTGGGGTTGAGCAGGCGTTGAAATTGCATTTTAAAGTGTTTATTTAAAATGCTCTGGCAGATTGCACAGAAATGCTACATGAAGATAAATAACTAGCATAATATAATAAAACATGATGGTTGTAACAAGCCTACAACCATGGGCATAGCTACCCACAAGGCTGTACACCGGCCTTTGAGAACAGGCTAGACAAGAACGCCGACAACATTTAATTTGAAACATGGAGAACACGTTTGAGACACTAACCATCCTGAGTGGGGCTTCAAATCTGCTGCACAGACTCGTTGCACAATGTGGACCCCCTCTTCATTTCATCTGAAAAGGAATACAACGAGGCAGAAGTCACAAAATCACTTGTTCAACAATGTACTCGCTTTACAAAGACATGTTTCCTTCGAGTGCGAAGGCCATTGAGTGCATATACGAAATAGCATCTTAATTTTGCACTCTCACAGTAACCGCATGTAACTTGCTGTAACATTGGGAAAGCATATATGCGACTCGCGACTTGTGTAGAATTGATGTATAGATATTATCCACATTATATTGATGCAACATTTATGGCCAAACTGCTGTTGCGAACATTGATCCCGTCCTGAACTGACATTTTCCAGACAGCTGTTCTGCAACCATTTTTGTGTTTTTGAAAAGTGTTTGTTGGATGTTTATTTTGCAACATATGTATAATATGTGCATCATTTTCACAATGTCTTGTTATTCTTATTCAACAAACTGCCAAATTGGAGTTGGTTGAAAAAGGGACACATCATGTTGTTTCGTCTACAAGACCGCTGTGCTGCGACCAATTCTTTTTAAATGTTTTTCGCTGTTTATTTTTTACAATATTCTTATAATATAGGTAATTTAAATGTTATCTAGTTGTATTTATTTAAAATGCAGCCCATTCCCTGCTATGTTTAAAATTGTTGCTTAGTCCGTAGCGCTGTGATCACGCCGCTATAGCGTAGCACCTCATGACATTATAACAAAAAACAAGTGTGTGATAAAGTTTCTAACTTCATATATCGCTCGCAATGTGAAATAAAAGCACTAATAATATATATTTTTTAATATTCAGTGCCTCCGGTTTCCTCCGCATCCTCTGTGTCTATTGCAGTGCTATTACACCTGGTTGGCCCGTTAAATCTCTAATTGGCAGAGTATAATGCCACTCACTGAGCGCACGAAGAGCTTGCACCCAATGCAACGGAGCATTTATACTCCAAACAATACAAGGGAGGCTGGCGTTGATGTCATGATTAGTGACAGACGTAGGGGAGACAGCACAAACAGGTGTGAGCCACCGCAAAGGTTAATGAGTGACATATCAGAACATACACTGACGTCTTTTTCTTGTAGTCGCGGAGTAATGAGCGATCGCAGATGGGTGGTGACTCTTTTAATGAGCTTAATGTTTAGCGAGTGAAAGGCTGGACTTCTCCTGAAGCAGAACGTTTTAATATTACACATTTTTATATTTCTTTGAGATGATCGATGTGGTGGCCTCATATCGGATGATTTAATCTGATGGAATGTCATCACCATCCGATCGATAAACGATGTGGACAGAAGTGTTGAACTTAAAATACATCATGTTTTTTTATTTTACAAGAGCGCTGGCTTTTCAAGTGCTGCTGAATAATGTGTGGTGGGGCTCTATTCAATTTTCAAATTGTGTTTTATCTTCATATGTAATGTTCAGCCGCTCTGGAAGGGATCGGTCCGAGATAGGACGTGCATGCTGCTTGACTGCACCTCGACGCTGGTAGCGACGTACCTTATCGTCTATAAATGAGCTCTTGGGTTGTGGGCATTTAAACACGTAGAGAATTGAGTTTATGCCCCTGGGATGGCTTCTTCAGACGATGGATATTTCTTCGAGGGAATTAAATCGCTGGCAAATAGCACCGTTTGTTTAAAAAAATCTCTCTCTATTTGGAACCCTATTAATAAGACCCCTGACAGCTAGAATCAAGGTGTGGGGACATAAGCCTTTGGTTCCCCAATAGTCTTAAACTTAATCCTAGTAGCTTGTGTTGTTTGAAATGAAAACGATTTGGGTCTGACAGAAGAGCCATCAAGTCTTCAAACCTAGCTTCTGTGTTTTTGCTTGAGTATTAATTCAAAGAGGGCCATTAAATCATGGGGGTCATTAGCGCATATGATCTTACAGGGAAACAACCCCATTCCTGCAAATTAGGTTGAAATGGAAATCTCAGATAAGGTTTTAAATGAGCAATGAAACAAACCAACAGCGTACACAGATCCACACGTAAAAGATGAACAATATCAACAACACCCCCCATGCCTATCACGCTAAACAACATTCTGGTTTAATAGATCCTTTGATGCACTACTTTCTGCATATAGCATCTCAAACACCAGCATTGCCTAAATAAGAGAAAGATGAAAACAATCCCTATAGATGCCTAGCTTTCAATGCTCCAGATTGCACGATATTGTTCTCTGTGGCAAATGGAAGGAACCCCCAATTTTAAAACCTGGTAGCCAGTAACTCTGCCCGGCCACTCTGATGCTTGGCCCTCTTAACCCCCTCTCCCTTTCCCCTTCTCCACCCATCCCCACCCACCCTCTCCCATCCCCACCCAGGCAGCCCGCCTGCCCTTCACTCCTTCATCTCCTTGTCTCTGTTGGGCCCCTCAGACGATTTGTCATGGATCAAATGAGACAATTTGTCATGGATTAGTGCACTTAAATGTCTGTGTGATAGTGGAAGCAGTCACTGGAAAAGCTCAGGAATCCTATTACACCGCCTTTTTTTATGGCCGGGGGTAGATGGAGGTTGAATTGGCACTTTATATGGACTGCCCTACGTCCCTTTTACTCCCTGCACAACATATAATCAGTGATTCACTCTTAGGTGGATTTCAACTGATGTGTAACTAACACACTTTAGCATTTTTCCTCTGATATAGTACGTTTTAATAGATTATCTTTTCCCTTTTTCGCCCATCTCTTTCTGTCATTCTTTGTCTTCAGTTAACCACCTGCCCAGCCGGTCCCCTCCTCCAGGCTCCGGCCCGTCTTTACTCCAGTAAATACTCACAGTCCCTTCTATTTTTCCAGCCTCGCATAGCAATAAGGGCTAACAAAGGCAGAGGTGGAGTACTTCATTTACTTGGATTGCCTCATGTATCACACACAGCAACGCATTTGCATTTCTGCCCTCACCTCTCTTTTGTAGTGAACTACTCAACAAAGAAAAAAAAAAAAGACGGAATGTCGAGGCACACCATTGGCCACCGTTTGATTTCTTTGGAGATAGATTGTGTTAACCACATGGTTCTCTGAGCTCTACTGCTAGGGACAGGAGAAGAAGCCCTGCTTCCTGGGCTGGGAGTCCTTGAGAAAGGTCTCTCTCTCTCCCCGATTGAATCGACTGCATTGTAGACTTGCGCTTTGCTTTTGAATTAGCATTTGTTTAATTTGATTTTAAAAACCCTTTTTGTTACGTACTGGGACGTATTGCTATATGTCCCTGTATGTTTATTCTACTTCATTTGTACCACTTGCAGGAAAACCTAAGGAACAGTAGTGTTCATTTGTACATTTACATTTAGGGCATTTAGCAGACGCTTTTATCCAAAGCAACTTACAATAAGTGCATTTATCATAAGAAGTGAAACAATATATCGCAGTCAGTACAGTAAAGATGTTCATAGAACCAAGTGCAAGTACTAACAATCGCTAGGCTAACCCATTCCCAGTGTACAGCAATGATAGCAGCTACTGCAGATGCTACACAATTAACTCTTACTAAAAACAATGACAGCAGCAAAAACCAACACAGCTGCAATAGGGTTAAAGTTAGTACAACCAATTGCAATGCTAAACATGAGTTCTTAGTTTCAAGACTCACCTACAGCCAGATATGAGACAACCTTCTTAAAAGCAAATATAAATGTTCCTTAACACAATGTATTACTATTATTCATATTTTTTTCCGTCTACCAATTTATCCCCAGCCCGTTGTAACGATCCACACACTCAGTAGTGTTAACTGCGGCGGCAAAAGCCACATATCAGTGGCAAACACGTTAAAGTGTTTTTTTCCCCGTGCCCCTTTGTCAAACGACAGCAGATTACGTCCCACGCCTTATCTCTCTCTCTCTCTCTCTCTCTGAAGTCACATAATTGTATCAGGCAGGAATCACAGACACCATTCATCCTAGATCTTTCATACGTGTCTAATACCTAGCAGGAAGGAAATAACACAACAAACAGAGCGCTCACACCAAGGAAAGATCTCTCCACATTACCGAGTATCTTAAGACACATAAAATTAAGTGCTTTCTGAAATTGTATTTCACATTATGTAAATTGTAGAATTGTGTCTGACAGTTAGTTTCTAACGTTATTCCTATCTGATGCATGCAACATGCATGGTAGGAAGGAATGAAGATGCTGGATACTGTAACATTATCATGTTTATTTATTCACGTTGTGCACTGCTCTTCCATCACCTCTACACCCCTCAAGCCCTTTTCTGAGCAGTCTGCTGAACCAAAATAGCTTGCTTATGTTAATGGAGAAAGAAGACACTGAGACAGGTAATTGTAATTCAGCGGAGGCACTTTGCATTATCATTTGGAACCACTGCAGGGGACGAATGTTTCTTATCGGATGGTTTGTTGGGGACGACTTCTATCACCCCGCACTTCGGGAGATCGTTCACCCGGAGAACTGGAGACGAGATCGGCTTAAGGCAAAGTACGGATCGGCCCAGGAATGTTTGTTTGTACACAGTATGTCATTATGTATTCACACGTTCATTTATGGATGTACACTCATTCAGAGGGGAATGTAGCAGTAAGTGGGCCGGAGATAATAACAGAAAGGGTTTTCTCATGCAGGTCGTTGCTAGGTTTTGGGGACGTTCGGGGCTCAACCCGGACCTCTGTAGTAGGGTCCCGGGGGATCCAGTCCCGTCCTTTCTTTTTGATAAACAAGCTCCGTTTCCATGCTTTTATATGCCCTCTGGCACCTTATTTAAATTCAAAGTACATGTCTTAATCATTGAAAAATGTAAATGTCTATCTCAAAAACGTGTGGTTTTTCCCACATTAATTATGAATTGTGCTGAATTGTGCAACCGCTAATAAATATTAGTGGTTGTTAGTAGTAAGGATTAGTGTTAAGTAGAAGTGGAATACGTTATAACTGCCATCATTAAAAATGAATTGACATGCTATGCTACAGTGCAAGACTAGAGATAAAAAATTAAATGTGCTTATGTTAACATTAGTTTATTGGAACATAACATGTTCTTTAACATAACACACATAATGTTTAAATAGTAGTGCAATGACAATCTCTCTCTCTCTCTCTCTCTCTCTCTCTCTCTCTCTCTCTCTCTCTCTCTCTCTCTCTCTCTCTCTCTCTCTCTCTCTCTCTCTCTCTCTCTCTCTCTCTCTCTCTCTCTCTCTCTCTCTCGTGTGCCAAGACGTTTGAAGATCTGCTGCTTGAATGACATATAGAGGATCTAAAACATACCTGGGTCTTTCATCATCAGCAATATCATATTCATTTTTAGGGCTGGTTGGAAGATGAACAGATCTGTTTGTATTTTTGTATTATTATTGTGTTGTTGAATACAAAAAGAATAAAAGACCATTTCTTTATGACTATTCATAAAGCATTCAGGGCTGTAGCCTTGGAGGCCCAGGTCTAATGATACCGCTGCTTTCGGGTATGGGATGAATATGACAAGTTAATGCATCCCTTTCTAAAGAGTGCTTTAATGTAATAATATTTTTCTAGGTTTTTATTTTTTATTCTTGACAGGCTGAAAAAAGCACAAACGGAAGTGGAATAATTTGCGCCCCAGGTCTGAATAAATCAATTTCGTGGTCATGGACTTTCCAGCAACCATGGTAAATGTTTATTAAACAGGTATCTCTGTTGTATTGTCTCTGTCACCAATTTTACTTTTTACCTCCTTTTTTTTTTTTAAAGTGCGGGAATTTAATATGTGTCCAAGGTGACAGCTTTTCATTTATTTATTTTTCATAAAATGATATTCTGTTTACCCAAAGGTGAGGTGACAGGCAGCATAAACACACAATGTTATTTGGGAATTAGGGGAAGCAGAAATTATATTTCCTGGCTGTATCCCTGACCTGTCAGGCGAATGATTGAAACACCATCCAGCTTTTTTTTAGGCGGTGTGCGGAGCTCGTCTTGTCAGCACTACGCCAGGGCGCATTTGTTTCGTCAGATTTTCCCTGACTGTACCCGGGTGTCCGCCCGCCCAGCGAAAGCCCCACATCCACTCATCCCGCTGACAGCTGGAAGGTCTAATGTACGGCAATCCGAGGTCCCGCTGTCATCCGCCTTCACCCCAAAACGCGCATAATGGGAAGCACGGGGAGATCGACACGGCTACAACACAAAATAGCAGAAACAATTTACGATTGTGTCTGCCCCCCGCCACAAGGACACGACGCACCAGGTGAAACACATTCGGTGTCCCGTATTTAAAATGGCAGTCGCTAATACGGCGCATGGCAAAAAACTGTGACACACTTTTTTCCTTTTTTTTTGGGGGGGTGTGAGATGTTGGAGAATAATTAGCGTCCGTCGGCGACTGCAATGCATCATCGTTTGCCGGCGGATGCCCAGCGGACCGAGCTCCATTGTTACGCGGCCGCGTACCTCTCGGGCTTGGGGGCAAGCGGCTGATGGGGACTGGCTCAGAGAGGGAGAGAGAGACAGTGAAGGACGAGCCGGCGCCGGGCTGCGTCTGACTCTGTAGCCTAATGACCCACTGGAGCATCTCACTCTGCCTCACCCTCCCTCCCTCTCTCTCTCGTTCAGGCCTGCTCTCTTTCTCACACTCGCTTCCTCTGTCCTATCTTGCTCTCTCACTATGTCCTCTTTTTCCTTCTCTCTCCCCCTCTCTCTCTCTCCCCCTCTCTCCCTCTCTTTCCTTCTCTCTCTCTCCCTCTCCCTCTCTCCCTCTCTCTCTCTCTCTCCCTCTCTCCCTCTCTTTCCTTCTCTCTCTCTCCCTCTCCCTCTCTCTCTCTCTCTCTCGCTATGTCCTCCCTCCCTCTCTTTCCTTCTCTCCCTCTCCCTCTCTCCCTCTCCCTCTCCCTCTCCCTCTCTCTCTCTCTCTCTCTCTCTCTCCCTCTCTCCCTCTCTTTCTCTCCCTCTCCCTCTCTCTCTCTCTCTCTCGCTCGCTATGTCCTCCCTCCCTCTCTTTCCTTCTCTCAGTTCATTCTCTTGCTCATGATATCTGTTCTGTCAGAGACACACGTCTCCGTTTTTTTCTGATGTGTTTTAACTCGACCTGTCTGAGAGCTTCTGGTCACTCCTCCCTCTGTGCTTTATTTTTTGTCTCCAGCACAGCTGGGGGCTCTTTTTGTGTCTGGAACACACAATCAACTCCAATTTCCTCTGTAATTGAGCAAAGCGGGAAATAATAAGGCAGGACCACACTAAACAGGAACACATGCACCAGGTTAGCAACATGAGGTGCTCAAATCCCCTCTCTCCACACCGCGGTGATCAACGCTGAACAGTATGAGCAACTGCTATTTATTCATCAGGCATGAGGCTCTATCAACCACTGTGCATTATTTGTGCGGATTAGGTGGCAAGAATGCGGTGGCTGCAAACAACATCATGCTTTTCTCCCACACCGGCAGCAATGATAAATACCACAAAAAAAAGGCATCCATTAAAAAGATAAAAGAGAATTTCCCTGCCTCAGCAGACATACCTGAATTTTTGTTAAATCCTATTTTTGGATCAAAAAAATCTATCTTTTGACCTTGTTAATTTTCTAAAAGTCCTCACACCTGCGAAATTAGGTGTGAAGCACGCGTGCCGCATACTATTCACAGACGAGGAACGTTGCCCACACACATCTCCGTCTTTTATATCATCTTGCCACCCCCACATGGAGTTGAATCTTCATAAAGGGATCTAAATCAAGGACTGTTATGAAGGATACACAAACAAAAGCATCCATACAGTTATGTCATGTATGATCACCTTTAAGTCATGGGTTGAATCAAAAGACACACATATGAAGATGGAACGTCTGCCGTATTTGCTAGTTAATCTAAATCCTGTGAATTTTTCAGTCTAACTAGTTGTATGGGATCCTCTTTCTGACTCCAAATCTGTGATGATTTGAGGATCTTTGATCTTTATGCTAAAACGATGAATGAATGCCATTTGATATTTCTATATTTTTTCTTGCAGACATCTTAAATCAGTTTGGCCTCCATTAATAAAGGCTATCAATGTTAAGAGGTAAGATTGTTTTACCATACCGAGGTGCGTAAAAGACACAGCGATGTATCCGATCTAACGAGCAGTACAGTACCAGGCCAGTTTCAACCATTACATCCCTCCACTTCCTCTCCTCTCATTTCATAGATGAATACATTTCCTTCAGCAAGCCTATGCACGACCCATCTTTTCCCTCTTCGGATGGCAAATTGAGGGAAATCGGCAACTCGATTTCCACCTACACCTAATACAAGGGTATTTTGCAAGTATCTTATCACCTCGGTCTCGCCTGGCTATCAGCGTAGGGATGTGTGTGCCTGCGTGTGCAGAGACCTCTCCCTCTATAATTCCACGCTACATTCACTCTGTCACGGCCCCTAGAACGCAGGCTCTTGCTCCACCAGTCCGGCTCCGTTACCCCCAAATACCTTTCTAATCACCAGCCCACAGTGGCCACTAGCGTGCTGCTAGCATGCTACAAGCATGCTATTGTTCCGACAGGCTTTCT
Source organism: Gadus macrocephalus (assembly GCF_031168955.1). NCBI lineage: Eukaryota > Metazoa > Chordata > Actinopteri > Gadiformes > Gadidae > Gadus > Gadus macrocephalus. The sequence goes on from NC_082394.1 coordinate 11,496,326, forward strand.
CTGGAGAGAGCCATGGGACTGGGCAGTAAAGGATGACATTAACCCGCTTCTATTAGTTGCTATGCATCCAAGAGCCCAGATCCTGGCCCTGGACAGCAACACGATGCTGATGCCAGGTATCTGATGCCTTCACTGGGGCAGACCTGGGTTGGCTCCAGAGGAGCAGTAATCACAACGCTAATTGATTCACATTAGAGGCCGGAGAGGCACGGCAAATCTCTTTCGGTTTTATTGATGTGGTTGTTGGGTCACAACCCGACCCCCACCCAAAGGGCCTCTGGTTGTTTTGCTCCGACTGCGGTAATGGGATTGGTGGGAATGCAAGGTGCGAGTGGGAATTTTGTATCTGCATGTATGAAAGTGATTGTGGGGGGTTTGAAGGGGGTGGATCTAAGGAGGAGGTGGGAGGACTCAGGTCTCATTAGAGGGACAGCGGTCCCCATATTTCTGTTTCTGACAGGTTGCTCTGACACCCAGCGCCGCAATTTGTAGAGCCCAGTGTGTATGTGTGTGTGTGTGTGTGAGTGTGTGTGTGTGTGAGTGTGTGTGTGTGTGTTTGTGGGGGGTGGGGGGTGGGGGGTGGATTGATATGTATGTGAGTCGGTAGGTGGGTAGAGGTGTGGGTATGTGTGTGTGTTACCAGATGAATCCATCCAGGGGCATAGGGGCTGTCACAATGTTTGATTTGAGACGGATCGTGAGGGAGGGGGGGAAGGAAAGGAGATAGGGGGAGGGAGAGAGAGAAAATGTGTGTGTGTGTGTGTGTGTGTGTGTGTGTGTGTGTGTGTGTGTGTGTGTGTGTGTGTGTGTGTGTGTGTGTGTGTGTGTGTGTATGAAACACAATTGCACCTGGGGCTGACAAGTCATGGTAAAATAAGCTCCATTGCTGCTCAAGCAGACACTGAGGTGTCACACTGTTGTGGCCCCGTCTTCTGCTGCCACGGCCACTCCAAAAGTTAGTCAGATGAGTCTCCAGAGGTTACCACATACAGGAAAAAATCGCTTGATCTAATTACTTTTATTAAAGTCCTGAAACTCGGAGTGCCACCTCTACCGCACGTTTCTGTCAAAAGGCTATAATGTGGAGAAGACAAAGGTCGTGTTACAAGAGCCCGGCCCACATGCTGATTCATTCAGTCACCTGTGTTCTGTTTAGACCGCATGTAGAGATCAACTGGGGGACAAACACACACACACACTCAGGGCTTGTACAGTCCACCCCGCGATGGGAGCGTCAGTGACATCCTCATGGTAGAGCGCCAGAGCCAAAGCCTGGTATTAGCTTGAGTACCTCTCCAGCGCTGGATCGATCAGGAGACACAGGCCGCGGTCGCTCCATCACATCCACACTGCTATCCTCTCCTGCTTCACGCCATTGCTGTCTCTCTCTTCCTCAAGCTCTTTCTGTCTCTCTCTTGATCCGTTTGTCTCTCTTTCACATTCTCTCTCTCTCTTGTTCTGTCTGTCTCTCTTTCACCTTCGTTCTCTTGTTCTATCCATCTCTCTATCACCTTCTCTCTCTCTTTCTGTCTGTTTCTCTTTCACCTTCTTTCTCTCTCTCGTTCTGTCTGTCTCTTGCACCTTCTTTCTTTCTCTCTCCCTTGTTCTGTCGGTCTCTCTTACACCGTCTTTTCCTCTGTCGTTCTGTCTGTCTCTCTTTCACCATCTCTATTTCTCTCGTTCTGTCAGTCTCTCTTACACCTTATTTCCTCTGTCGTTCCGTCTCTCTTTCATCGTCTTTCTGTCTCTCTCTCATTCTGTCTGTATCTCTCACACCTTATTTTTCTGTCGTTCTGTCTGTCTCTTTTGCACCTCTCTGTCGTTCTGTCTGTATCTCTCACACCTTATTTTTCTGTCGTTCTGTCCGTCTCTTTTACACCTTTCTCTCTGTCGTTCTGTCTGTATCTCTTACACCTTATTTTTCTCTCTCGTTCTGTCCATCTTAGACCTTCTTACCTCTGTTGTTCTGTCTCTCTCTTTCACCTTCTTTCTCTCTCTAGTTCCATCTGTCTCTCTTTCACCTTCTTTGATTCTGTCTATGTTTCTATCTCTTCTTATCCTTATCCTTTTCTTAAGACGTGTTGCATTAACAAGGGGGGGGGGGGGGGGGCTATGATATTGGAAGGGGGGTACAAGCCCCGGTTAGGTCTTATGGGCTCCCCTGAACACGGCATCTAGGCCCCGAGCTAAATTGCTACGAGAGAGATCTCATGAGGCCAACTTTTTCCCCTCTTGCCTTTCTCTGCCAGGGCAAAATGTGTAACACGGGGGACCGAAAATAATCTTTATATGTATCCCGCGCCTTAAGGAGAAATCTTTATCCCTTACAAATGAGGAGTAAATAGGGAATTGTGTTAAGAAACTGTAGGAAAATTGTATTTCTGTCCTGGTAGGTGTGCGTATGCGTGTGTGTGTGTGTGCGTGTGCGTTATTAACTTATTGTACTCCAGGGGAGTACAATAAGCCCTGGCCTTGTCTTGAGAACCACATAAATCATTTTTAAAACATATGCTATGTCTAAATGCCTGCCTTGTCTCGGAAGACGAGAGATATGGAGCGAAAAATTATTTGCATTCGTTTCCTTTATTTTTTACTACTTTTGTCGTATTTGCCTTTTTTGTGATCAAGCAATGTAAATTCATGGTTCCATGCTGAGTAAAGCCCTATGAACCTTGGGAAAGAGCAAAAGAGTGAGAGGAAGAGAGAGAGAGAGAGAGAGAGAGAGAGAGAGAGAGAGAGAGAGAGAGAGAGAGAGAGAGAGAGAGAGAGAGAACTCCATCAGAAGGCCTTGTGTGGCTAACTAAGTGTGTGTTATTGGGGCGGCTGTCCTCCCACCTGTGCCTGTAGGTAAATACCTCTTCATTCCTTTTCATAAAGCGATCTCCCAGCTGCTGCTGCTGCTGCTGAGGATCCTGAAGGCTGAGGAGACAACTATCTGCTGTCGGGCAGATCGCTGGCTCATAGCAACGTGTGTGTGGTGTGGTGTGTAGCGTGGGTGTGCTTATGAGTGCCGTGTCTGTTACGTCTGCTCTTCTGTTTACCACTCAGGGGGTGTACCGATAGCTTCATTGCCGTTTTCAATGGGGGACTGATTGTTTGTGATGTGGTGTACTTTCTAAACGCCTATGACTCAGAGACATGGACCAAGTTGGACAGTTTTCGCGGAAACTATGCCACCTATAGAAGCATTCAGCTCGAACTGACCTAAACTTGAGGCTGTGAGGCTGCTCTTGGATATTGGAACAACACTGAGCAAATGTTCACTTTGTTTACACCTTCAGCGATTACCGATTCCCTTTGCACATGCTAACTGCTTTTGTTACAGCGGTTTCATTTTGAAGGGGAGGGTATGACAAATTAATAATAATAATAATAATGGTAATAAATCATTATATTTATATGGCGCTTTTCAATGACCCAAAGACGCTTACAGTGAAGGGGTGAAGCACCCACTTGGGTGATGCACGACAGCCAATCTGCGCCAGAGCGCTCACCACACACAAGCTTGAGGTGAAGAGTGAGGGAATTAATGAGTCAGCCAATTATACAGGAGGATGATTAGGGGGGGCAGATTGAATTAGCCTGGTTGGCCCAGGACACCGGGGAAACCCCTAGTCTTTGCGATAAGTGTCCTGGGATCTTTTATGACCACAGTGAGCCAGGACCTCGGTTTTACGTCTCCTCCGAAGAACGGGAATTACTTCTGAACACGGTTGTGTTGGGAAATATTACGATTATGTATTATGTATTATTAGTATTATTATATTGTAAAGTATAGTAACTAGTAGTAGTAGTAATAGTATTATTATCATAATGTGAATTACTGTTATTATTCTTACGATACGTGTGTATCGTAAGAATAATAACAGACTACCCCAGGGAAGTCTGGGGCCCCCTGCTTGAGCTGCTCCCCCGCGACCCGACCCCGGATAAGCGGACGAAAATGAGATGATGATGAGATTCTTACGATAATAAGAATAAGAATATAATATAAACATAATAAAGCCAAATAAAACAATGTATTTTTTTGTTAATGAAACATTTTCGCCATCACAATGACATTTTTGTAGCATAGTGATACTTTTAGTGGTTATATTCAGCTCTGATCTCACTATACTTCCAAACCTGTGAGCCTCTCCCTCTCACCTCTCTCCCCTCTGGTCCCAGATCACACACCTCACACAGGAGACAACCACAGCACTCTCTGGATGTGGGGTGGCTGTAAGGTGGCTCTGATGGCTTTTTCCGGAAGAAGTAATGATACGTATCGTGTGCTACAGGGGCGCTGTGAAGCCTCCGACCATACCACCCAACCCTCCTCCTGCACACTAAGACACACACACACACACACACACACACACACACGCACACACCACACACACACACACATTCCTGTCACACTCACGCATAAACACACACAAGAACACAGACACACACACACACACACAGATGGCCTCCCCGTAGGCACACATACATATGCACACCTTCAAAATGCCTTCCTCGCAGAAACATACACTCACACGCAATCCTGCCACATGCACATACACAATCACACACACAGACACACACATAGTTTCATCCAACCCAGAGCAATGCAAAAAGAGCAGTAGGGCGAGAGTTGATCTAGGGAGGGAGAACGTTACAACACGAGATTAGCAGGAGCTTATAAGACCTAAGTGTGATAAGCATCCCACTAAGTGCCCTATGGTTTCTCCATTTTGCTCTGTTCATTCCAAAAACTGCACTGTCTGAGTGGAGGGATGAATATTTCATCTCTACGGCTGTGGGGGGGGTAGGGGGGGGGGGGGGGAGTGCTCTCTCTGTGTTGACCCTGATCCCCGTGCATCACCGCCTTTCTGCTTTGTGGTTTCCTCCCTTTGTCCGTTGTAACTGATTCATCAAGAGGGTGAGATGGTAGCGATAGGGCAGGCTGATACACGCTAACCCCTTGTGCAACACTACAGCCTGTGTGCACCATACACACACACACACACACACACCACACACACTCACACACACACACACACACACACTCCACAAACACGTGCATGTTGGTGCATAGGAGAGGGTGGAGGGCGGGGCGAGGAGGGGATTGTGGTGCAGCTGTGATCACCCTCACAGGCACGTGAACATTCCTCATGCGCTGAACACATGAATGCAATGGTGTGTGTGTGTGTGTGTGTGTCTGTGAGTGAGTGTGTTTGTGTGTGCACGTGCACGTGCGTGCGTGTATGCATGTGCTAAGGGGGATAGAGAGAGAGAGGATGGGGCGCTGATCAAAACTAATTACCACATTAGCATCAGAAACGGCCGCGCAAGCCTGGTTCTCGGCGGCGGCGGCGGCTAACTGGAGGAGCGTGTGCTCACAGAACCTTTCCTCCCGACACCGAAGGAAGATGGAGCGTCTCACAACAAGCTCCTTCAGCTGCCGATAGCGGGTGCCCAAGTACTCCCCGTCCCCCCGGCTCCCCCCCGGCCCCATCACACCCACACACACACACACACACACACGCACACACAACGGAGAGCAAAGCCTCCATCAGAGTTGAACACCGATAATTGCCGCACACTTAGAGAGACATAATGGCAATAAAGGAATGTTGCCAGATTACAAAGATGGTTCATCATTGAGTAGATTGTACTACTGCCAAAGGAACGCATGCGGGCAAAGAACATCGCAAATCAACAACCTGCGTCGAAAATGAGTTTGATGGCAAATAAACGGTGTGATCGACGTTTTCTCGAGAGCCATCGAAGCACTAACCGAACACATATGGTGTGTGGTCCGATTTCATGGTGTTTGGTGTCCTTTATTTCATCTACAAATCTGGAGCAGAGTCATTCATTAATAAAGCGCGCAGCCACCCGGCTGATTTGGCAGGATCTGGAAACCAAAGCCCTGAGTTTGATCTAATGTAAAAAAAAAAACATAGTAAGCATCTATTAGTTCGGGGCTGTACTGCGTGTGCGTTTGTGTGTGTGTGTGAGAGTGTGTGAGTGGTTATGTGTGTCGGCTGCCGCTGCAAAAAGATCGTGTTCTTCATGTTTTGAGTTCCGCTACGAAGAACAAGGCTTGCTGACACGACTCAGGGCCCCGGATCACATGACCCCCGCTGCCCTCCGCCCCCCCCCCCCCCCCCTCCCCCCCCTCCCCCCCTCC
>NC_082394.1:11502585-11517585 GCF_031168955.1 Gadus macrocephalus
AACTGAATTAGTAGTTTGTCATCGCCACAGTATCTATTAAATCCTTTAGAAAAGTGCATCTGTTATTCTACGCCAGGGGCAGAGTCCAACGGAGAGAAAGGTAGAGAGAGACTGGGTAAACACAGCTTTCACTGTGATATCTTAATACTAGTGCTGTCAAGTGATTAAAATATTTAATCGCGATTAATCACATTAATGTCATAGTTAACTCACAATTTTTCTTCTATGCTAAATGTGTGAGGTTGATTTCTCGAATTGTAATGCTCTTATCAACATGGAGAAGTGCATCGGCTTGCCTTGTGCAATTGTTTTTTCTTGATAACAACATTGGCATATAATGATCAAAACAGGACGATACAAAAAAAAGCCTATAGTGCAATTAAACGATGGACATACAAACATACTGCTTTGAACATAGCAGTCAGGCTACTGCTTCTTTGTTTAGCCAAAGAAAAACAAATTGCGTTAATCGCGCAATCAAAAAATTAACGCTGTTAAAATTGGTTTGCGTTAACGACGTTAATACCGCGTTTAACTGACAGCACTACGTATGCTATCTTTGAAAACATAGCTGAACATTCTGCCAAGCTGTTATATTTCCAACAGAGCAAAATCCACTCTGCATGGCAGTTGCTACAGGGATACTCTCACACAACGGCTCAGGAGTTGTCCTGTGGCCTTCTCTCTCAATAAAGAGTGACCCACAGTATCCAGGACCAGAGCACTCGCCTCACAAACACGTGACAATTTAACACACAAAAGTTGTCTTCATGGCAATTAAAAAACTGTTGATTGTGATCTGAATCACTTATTTTCCTCAAACCAGCCCCTCATTCCACTGCGACCCCTATTCACACACACAGACACACACACACACACACACACTCAACTCCTCACATATTTGCACACATATACAACCAATATCATCCACACACACGCACAACAAAGAGAACATTTTATGACTCCTCCCCCACCCCCCCCACCCCCACCCCCCAAACACACATACGCTATTCTAATAGCGGTGCACAGTATCAGCAGAATAACTGCAGTTTGGCTTCCATACAGCAGCATGCTGCAGCCCTGCCTGAGTGTGTCAGGCCCCCAGGGCTTCACCAAGGCTTTGATCTAGCCCACAATACACGCACGTGTGAGATAGTCACACACACACACACACACACACACACACATGCCCGCACAGCCAATGCAGGCACGGGCAAGTGCGTCTTGATCGCACACTCTCCCAGATAGAGACAGACACTCAAGCACTGCGGTAAAACTCGTGAGCGTATTCCTGCAGCCACTGCATCTGTGACCGCATGCATAGGCCAGTACCCATACATTCATTCATATATGTAACAGGCAAACATTATTAAAAACATGCAAACACACGCAGTTCACAGTTGTGCGCTAGGTGCAAGCACGAGCAGCACATTCCTTGCAACTCCCCTCCTCCTCTGATTGACTCTTAAGTCGGTGATTAACGGAGACGGTCCGACGGGGGTACTAACTCTGGAGAGGAAGCATCAGCCGGCGGTTCTTTAGAGGGAGGAAACAAGCTGCATATTTGTAGATAGAGGAGTGATTATGTTTGAGGGGGGAGGCAGGGGGGCGGGGGGGGGGAGGAAGGGAGGCAAGACTCGGTGGGTGGGGATGGAGGCTGTTGAGATACTCTGAGTCACACCCCCCTCCTCAGATGGCGATTGGAATGACTCTTTGGATTGTTTTGATGTGTGTGAGAGCAAGGGGAAGAGCAAGAGCAAGAGCGAGAGACACAGACACAGAGAGAGAGAGCGAGAGAGACAGCGAGAGAGAGAGCGAGAGAGACAGAGACAGAGACAGAGAGAGAGAGAAAGAGAGAGAGACACAGAGAGAGACACAGAGAGAGAGACAGAGAGAGACAGAGACAGAGACAGAGACAGAGAGAGAGAGAGAGAGAGAGAGAGAGAGACGGAGAGAGAGATTGATGGATTCAGAGAGAGACAGCAATGAATGTATAGAGAGATGGAGGGAGAGAAATGGATGTATAGAGAGATAGAGAGAAACTGAGAGACATACGGATGTATTGATATAGGTAGATAGACAGACAGACAGACAGACAGATGTAAACCACTATGTCTTTTTACATTATGAACCAATGTTTCAAGTAAATTCATCCTGAACTGAATGTTCTCTTTTATTGGTTTCTGTGTGCATTTGTGTGTACATGCTGCGTTCTTGTTGGATGTCCAATGACTTTGAAATATGAAGGTCCCCTCTCCATTACTGAATCATAAATTGTATTCCAATACTTGCCACTCTGCCAGTGCCTGCCTCTCTAGACTTGTTATAATTGAACCAATGGATTTCGTTAAATGATAAAAAGGAAAACAGTTGGTTGCATAGGACATGAGATGAAAAGCAACAATCTTTTTCCCCTCCTCTGGTGGAAATTGAAGTGTGTCTAAGTGAAAGTGGTGAGAGATAGAGACGTCAGTAAATAGTATTCGTTGTAAAATACGAAAATACTTACGCATACACACACATACATAATGTTTTATTGAGTGTGCTAAAGGACTTATCAGGAGAATATTAAATGTCTGTGTGCATGGCTTTACTTGTGTGTGTGCGTGTGTGTGTGTGTTTGGGCTTATCTGAAATAACCCAATTTGCTCTAAATGGTAGTTTGGTTTATCGATATGTTTATCTATACGTTTATTTATATGTTTATTCACACGATTATTGTCAAGGAATGGAATCGATCCGCGCCAATCCTTGCTCCAAGCTGTATAAAGTGAAATAAAATATAAAATGAATGAAATAAAATGAACCTGCTGAACTATTACCTGTTATAGCTGTAAGCCCTCTCGCCTAGTACTTTCTCTCTCTCACTCATTCATCTCTCACTCTTTCAATTCCATTCAATAACACTTAATTGGCTCCATGAATAACATGCTGAGGGGGGAAATAGGTATGAATATTACTTTACATTTGAGCAATACTTCCCTCTTTATTCCCTCAATAACACTGTTATCTCTATCTCTTCTTTCCACCAGAAGCACACACACACACACACACACCTCAAACATAGATGAAAACAAACATAGCATGCAAAAACAGCAAAGCATGCAAACACAGATTTTCACGCACACACACACACACACACACACACACACACACACACACACACACACACACACACACACACACACACACACACACACACACACACACACACACACACACACACACACCTAAAACATAGATGAAAACAAACATAGCATGCAAAAACAGCAAAGCATGCAAACACATGTTTTCACACGGACACACACACACTTGCCATGCCGTATGGTTGTCCTCAGTATTAGCTGCAGTGTAGCTCCGAGGAGGGAAACTAACAGCGTAAAGCTGCTGCTAATTGGCTGGCCTGCATTAGAGTCATGTTTGGCTACGGCGTGGCCACACGATGCTCCCCTGCGAGAGAGCGAGCGTTTGTTTGTGGCTTTAGAAAAAGAGACGGGCTGTAATCTCCCTCATTACGCGGTGTGTGTAAACGGGCGTGAGGCGGCTGTGGGCCGCATTTGCTTCGCTCTGCGCCCGGGTGCTGGGGCTGACACACAGCCACTGCAGGTGCCGTCGCCTGTGCCTTGTGCTAAAGTATAGCAGAAGGAAGCGTGACGCTCTGCAGGCGGAAGGCCTCTCATTAATGCAGAGCACTCGGCACAATGACACGTGTAATCCACATGGCTTTTTTCACAAGCTTTTTTCTTTTTCTTTTTGGTCCGAGTGTCATGGAAGATCAGCTAAAGGCTAAAGAAGCTCCCTGAATATTGAATGTGTGACATTAATATTACTGAAACACCCATAAATCATTTAGACAAAGAGATGTTACCGGATCCCACGATTGTCCGTCCGTTAACGTTGGCACTCTCGCCAACTCCCTCTCTCTCACTCTTTCCTGCGCTCTATCTTTCGCTCTCTCTCCCCCCCCCCATTTCGATCTCTCGGTTACGCGGTGAAAAAAATACAGCCTTTAACGAGACACTTTACATTCAGTTACATCACGGTGAACCCAGTCACCATCAAACGAGGAAAAAGGGTAGAGACAAAGGTATAGCTCAAGGCAGTCGATACAGCTCCTCCCCCACAACAGCCCTGATGCACACAAACACGCATAGAAGAGAGAAAGGTCAGGTCCTCGGAGGGTTTTATCGACAGACTATAAGATATCCTCACCATTGACGGGAGCCGCGTTTTTCCTTTGATACCGTTCGAACGCCACGGCAACGGATGACTTTTGAAGATTGACGATTTGCTGCGTTGCTGAAATGGTGATTACTTTTAGGGACAAATTAATCCAGGCCAGTGGCGTCGTACAGGCTGTACAGAAATCCAGACATAAAAAAGAACAGACAGGTGATGGTGGTGGAGTGAAAACATAAGGAACCAGGGGAGGACCGTAATGGTCTGGTTGATCAAATCATTGTAAATGCTCCCCCTGGGCCTCGGCGCAGCCGCAAAAAACATCATTACCAATATCATTTGTTAAAATGACTTTGTTGTGCCATTTCTGCCTGAGAGCATTCACCATGAAACGTAAACAGCTGCAGCAGAGCATTGGTATTTCAATAAGATATTCTTATGTAAAGTGGCGGCCCACAGTTTATTCGTACACAAAACTCCGTCCCGACTCGACGCACATCGATTTCAAAAGACAAACGATGAATTGATATTTGTTTGCAATGTTCACACTACATTTGTTCTCACGCCTAATGCTCTTCGGCAGAATCAGCACAAGAAGGTCATTTTGACTTCTTATGGATGTTAGGAATGTTTGTGTGAAGCCAGGAGTGACGGTAACAATGGTTTGATCAGCCGCACCGGAACAGATCTTTAATATTGGAATAAGGAGCAAGAGACAGAGAGCCAGAACCGGAGCCAGAGCCAGAGCTAGATCCAGAGAGAAAGAGATGTCAAAAGCTGTCCCCACCACCCGTCCTCATGCACCAGATGTTTTCCATGGGATAGCCCAGGGTTAAGCAGGGTAAGAGGGAGCGGCGTGGTGTAAGCCTATGATACGCTGGTTTGCTTGAAAGGTTGCTCAAGCGGACAGATTACACAAAAGGAGATCGAGAGAGAGAGAGAGAGAGAGAGTGAGAGAGATCGAGGGGGAGCGCAATAAATTGACATGGTCTGATGTATGGACAGGACACGGACCATCCACGCTCACACACACACACACACACACACACACACACACACACACACACACACACACACACACACACACACACACACACACACACACACACACACACACACACACACACACACACACACACACTGTATTGAGCATATAAATAGGCCCTTTCCATGCACACATCAGAACAGCATCCCAGTTAAATTGATGTTCCTGTGAACGGTGCATCCTCCCTCATCGGGGCAAGAGCATGACCTTTGCTCCGATTGGTTATTAATTAATTGCCAAAAAAGAGTGGGTGGAAATGTTTTTTTTGCTCCGGGCTCAACTGAACGAATGTGTGTTTGTGTGCCTCTGTGGGTGTCTGGAGAGATCATTATTTACCCAACATAAGTGGTGGAACACACCTCTAACTCTGATGTGGACCCTCCGATTAATCGTCCAGAGCTCTTTGTCTCTTTTCCGACAATTGATGTGGCTAAGTGGAGTCGGATTCATCCAATGAGAGACGAAATTGAGACACATGATCTGTATTTAGACAAGAAGTGGGAAGCGATTGGCTGGCCGCGCGCCTGATGCAAGACCCTGACATTCTAATAGACTGTCAGTCGGTTCACGGGTGTTTTCACATTCAGACGGTTCAGCACTCAACATCTCTTCTCATTGTGTTAGCTTCTCTCTCCCAGAGACCCGTGCTCCAGCCCTGAAACACACAGACAAACCCACAGATGTACCCTCGTCAAGTGTGGTGCAACGCAATGCAAGACGAGCCTAGCCTCCGGATTTCCCTATCTTGACCTCGTTCCTATCATGAGACTTGATCCGTTCTGAGCAGCAGTTAGCCGCCCTCTTCTGTTCCATTTAGGAGATACCTCAACGCCTGTGGCGACCCCCGTCCCTCCCTCCCTCCAACCCCTCATATCTCCCTTCCTCCCTCCCCTCCTCCCTCTCTCCCTGTCTCCTCTCCATCCTCAATGGGGGTTGTGTTGTGATGGACAGAGACCTGGGCCAGGCAGTACCCCCCAGCCCGTCCACATCTGGCTCCTGTCAACCTCTCTCTGTTTCAGCAGCAGGACCCATGTGCGCAGTAGTGACGACAGCCCCACCTCCCTCCCTCCCCAGCCCCCTTGCTTCCTGTTTCCGCTTCCCCTTCCCCATCGAGCTCTGGCAAGGTGTTGGCGGGGGGTGGCGGTGGCTGGTTGTGGGAAGGGAACATGTCATTCCACAAGGTACCACCGCCATCTGGGTCACCTGCATATCCCTTGCAAAGAAACTCATGTTTCCATGCCGCAGGACGACACACGTGAATAAGCGATGCATGCCTGTCATTGTGGCGCCATGTGTAGTGATGATATCATCATCGGCATTCTTCTGCTCAATCGACTGCAAAGCAAGACAACTTGTCAACTGCCAGGTGCAGTTTTGGACCACGACCCGGTAACCTTTTCCTGCGTTTCTGTACTGCTGAAGGTTGCACTGTGTTCCGATAAAGCGGCTTTTCCGTGCAGTACCTATTTATGCCCACATCTTCATTTTGTATAGAAGTCATTACGTGGCTTAATGGAGGTCTGTCTTCTGATGAGTTTGATCTCTTCGAAGAGAACTTGATGCTATCATTAGTAAGGGAATCTAGATGGTCCAATCTCCCAAGGCTACATATGTGATGGTTCGGTTTCAGTGATGTTTATGGTGTTGGCTAACAAAGAGAGGACAAAGAAAGAGAGATAGCGAGAGAGAATGAGAATGAGACTAAGAGAGAGAGCGAGAGAGAGAGAGAGACAGACAGAGAGAGAGAGAGAGCAAGAGCGAGAGAGAGAGAGAGCAAGAGCGAGCAAGAGAGAGACAGAGAGACAGAGAGAGAGACAGAGAGAGGGACAGAGACAGAGAGAGAGAGAGAGACAGAGACAGAGACAGAGAGAAAGCAAGTAGTGGAAATCTCACAGTCAAGGAGGATTTTGTGATGCGGTCTTACAGATGGAAATGAAATAGAGAGCGAGGGAGCGACATAGAATGTGGGGGAGAGAGGGAGAGAGAGGGAGAGAGAGACCTCTATCTCACTTATCTTCTGTTTGCTCAATTTCCACTGTGTACCAGGGAGCACCTGAGGTCTGCCCGGAGTCTCCCGGTGCTCTTCAGCTAGCAGCGTCCGGGTAATAGCCAATCCCATTTCCTCCTCTCCCAAATCAGAAGGGGCCAAAATACCTTGTGCTTTGTTTAAGATTCCCAATGAACAAACTCATCCCTCTCCATTGCTGAGCCATTACATACGAGACAAAGGTACCAAAAAAAATCGTATTTTCTCCCAGCCAAAATATAAACAGACCAACAGACCAAAAACAAGGCAAGAAAAAGAGGGCGTTTGGCCATTGTGGAGCAGATTATTGTTACGCAGCTCTTAAAGAAATAATCTAGAAGTATTGCAGAATGATAAATCACCTTGTGACACTGAAGCCCATTGGTCACGCCAATCATGGAGCGTTTATCTCTTAATGCTGGGCGTTACAATGAGCAAACCCACATGCAGCGCAAACTTAAAGCCCAGAAGTCTGTGCACAGACATACAAGGCTGGCGATTAATCCCAGGATTTGCTGTACTATTATCTTACCACTCATTACCTCATCTCCCTTTGTGTTTGGCTAAAGAATTCAGGTGCAATTATCTGACAGCTCGAAGGGCTTTTGTCAATCATTCCCTTTGTGACAAGATGGCTCGTTAATCTATAAACCTGGATATATTCTCTGTCATTTCATTTCCAAGCTGTGCGTTAAGAGAAGTCGTCACAAATGTACGCAACTTTCAGTGAATTCTGAAATGCGTGCTTCAGGTGATTAACTTGAAACAGGTTTAAAGATAAGAACAGCGGTCAGATGTGATCACTTTTCTGCTTTCCAATCAACATGGGAAATAATGGTCTGTGTATTATCGGCACTTGCTTTCCTCATGCTTGCTTCATGGGTGGCTGTGAAAGCTACAATGCACATGCCCATTTCCTGTGGTCATCCCTGCGGCTTAGCAGTCCGATATGGCGAGTTGTTAAAAGTGTATTTCACAGCGTCTGGGCCACAGAGCAGCAGGAGATAGGCAAAACAGCCCAGACAGATATAGCATGCCATCCCAAGGGTACACTCCTTCTGGTCAGGCAGGAAAGAAACTAGGGGAGAATCGTTAGGAAACCCAAACTCTGGAAAACCTGAGCTGAAAATCAATGGGCTGAGTTGCCTGTAAGGACCGTGGTGTCCAGAGAGCATTCAGCTTCCCGATCGCCGCACTATCAACATCTCCCCCTGATGTGACAAGCCCAGCGGCATGATGGGAGAGCCACTTGCAGTCTGTCCGTTATGCGTGGGACACGCGATCTGCTACAGCCCCCCCGAGAGCACAACAAACAATGCAGCCATAGACACACAGGCGTTCCACTCATACAAGCTGCATGCATCAACTCCTGATCAACACACACACACACAGAGACACGCACAAAGGACATTTGTGTAAGTATAGCAGGGGGTATTGATAGTTAATAAATGCACAGAGTTTTTCTTACATGCATCATTCACAGATTCACACATGCACAGGCAAGCACATACACAAACACAAATAACAACACTGCCCAGAGCCACAATATATAGAATAACAGCAGTATTGATAATGAATAAATGCAACAAGAGACCAAACATTGTTCTGTTACTAACATGCTGCATGCATTGATCCCTGATACAAACACAGAGACAGACGCAGACACACACTCGCACACAAACCCACTTACACACACACACACACACACACACACACACACACACACACACACACACACACACACACACACACACACACACACACACACACACACACACCTAAGTATATCCTAAGTATAACGGCAGTTAAGGTCATAAATAAATGCAACAAAAAAAAGTGTGTGTCCTCAACAATAGGGTTGGATCATTGTTCTTCTTTCTTCTCCATCCATCCATTTATTTATGGGTTCCATACTTTCAACATACGCCGGTATGAGAAATCGTATAAAATATGTAGCATTGTACTGAGGCCTTTTATTTTCTACTATTCCTTTACTCTTAAAACTCCAATCAAAGTCGATGTGTTTCACCTGATAACTGTACAAGTAAGAGGGAGTAATATTATCATTGAGGTGCTGTATGTGGTTACCTGAACAAGAAGAGTTCTGCTCAGCTCAAGGCTGAGTTCTGCTCTCATCTAAATCCAATTCAAACAAAAGTTTCTAAATTAACTCAGTAGAGAGATCTAAGAGACTAATAATAGGTAATTAGTCTCAACTCTGCACACACAAAAGAATGGACATTAGGTGCACTATAACATGTTATTCTATTTTGGATTGTTTTCATTGCCTTGTGCTAATTGCAACACCCCCAAACAAGAAAAGGCAGCGCATGTTAATGGATTTCATATATATCAGTAGGTCTACCTCATTCATACCTGGCTGATTAATGAATTACAAGCTAAGAAATGAGCCAAGCAAGTATTTCACAATTAGTATAATGCAAGCCAGTCTAAATCCTTCTGTATGATAATATATAAGTACTTATTGTGCTGTTTATTAAATCCCAAAACATTTTGGTGAGGATGGATGTGTTGACTCAGCGCTGCCCAATCAAGCCGTGCATTCTTTACAAAAAATAAACCCCCTCTTGGAACAGATGGCGAGAGGCTGTTTATGTTCCATCCGACCCGACGTCAGCGAGGTAGACGCTCACAATATACTCCCGTTATCATGACTCCGCCGCACAATGACAAGATAAAGTCAAGAATATGTGTTGTCTTTAATGGACTGTCTGGAGCGATCACTTTGTGTTATAGTGCTATTTTTCTCCCATCGCAGACCAGACTAATGGTGTACAGACACTGAGCCTCGATGACGTTCCCCAGAAGGTGCATGTTAAGTTAACTTTGTCGGCCAGATGAAGCTGCTTCTTCATGACGCTTTGCAGTACGACACTTAGTGTCCTACACTTTGTGTCGTATATCTTTGTCTGTGTGTCTGTATGTCTGTCTGTGTGTCTGTGCTCCTTTATCTGCCGAATAGCATCTTAACTGTCAGACAATGTGTGTGTGTGTGTGTGTGTGTGTGTGTGTGTGTGTGTGTGTGTGTGTGTGTGTGTGTGTGTGTGTGTATTTGAGCATGTGCACTGTGTGTGTGTGTGTGTGTGTTTGTGCGTGCGTGCACACGTGCACACGTGCATTAGTATGTTTACTGATGTGCAGTGTGTGGCCACCGTGTTGTCCCCTACTTCCCATTAGCAACTCCCATCAGAAGTGTGATGGCTGCCATGCAATATCTCTAGGACTACAGCTTACAGTGCAGCCAGCTCCGATTCCAACTCATTTAAATGTCCCACCATCTTCTGCGTGGTAAGTAGCTGTTTTCCCAGCGATGAACAAACAAGCTTCTAATAGCTTATGCACATATAATTATGGCAGATTATTGCCACATTAACACATTACTACATTAATTGAATTTGATTACCAGTCTACCGCTTATAACCCAAATAGAACTCCCCCCCCCACCCACCTCAGAATATGTCCTCTCTACTTTCAATAAGGAGGGTATGAGTGCTCACACAGTATAGCGTGCAATTACAAATGATGGGATACGTGCACATCGACGTGCGCCTTTTGTGAGTGTATGTCTGTATGTATGTCTGTATATCTTTGACTGTCTGTCTGTCTGTCTGTCTGTCTGTCTGTCTGTCTGTCTGTCTGTCTGTCTGTCTGTCTGTCTGTCTGTCTGTCTGTCTGTCTGTCTGTCTGTCTGTCTGTCTGTCTGTCTGTCTGTCTGTCTGTCTGTCTGTCTGTCTGTCTGTCTGTGTGTGTGTGTGTGTGTGTGCATGTATGTGTGAGTTTTTGTGCGTGTGTGCCTTTGTGTGTGTGTGCGTTTTTGCATGTCGGTGCTTGTGTGCGTGTACGTTTGTGAGCAAACAGAATTTCATTATAGAGCGTTGGACATACGCGACAAAGATCGATTTAGCCCGCCTCTTGCTATCAGAAAATATCTGAGAGCTCGGCTAACTACCAGCATGCATTAAGAGATTTGAGATTGGTTATTCTGTAGAATGAAGTATTGATATAAACATTGCTAGCATAGACTGAAAACATGGAGAACAGACTATTCCTGTGAATTGAACAGTATCATTGATCAAGACGTTGCTAAGATGTTCCCCTTGGATTGAAATTTCCAGAAAATACTGCAATAATGCAATCAAAACTGGGCCTTATGTATGTATCCATCTGCCTCTGCTCATCAAATGAGTCTCATAAAGCAATATCACATTTCATATTTCACCCAAGGTTGCGCCATCAATCAGCCACTCTATCAGACAAAAGTATTAAATACTGTATGACCAGTGTATCCATCCAATAGTAAAAACTTATCTCAATCATGTATCCTGTAATCGTTATGTATGAGTATATGCTTTGAAAACACTGGAGTGAGCGGGCCTCAATGTGAGGCCAGTGTTTTCAAATCCATGCCAGAGCCCCCACATTCAAGCAGGAAGACCCCTGAAGGAAGGAATCAATTAATTAATGATGTTTATATTGCCGGCTACACCTCATGGGTACACAAGCTATTTTTTAGGCATCTCACGCAAGGTCCTCTGAGCCCACGTCCTCTGGGACTAAAGTATGGCTGCTTTTTAGCCATCCATCACCACACCACTTCCCCTCCATCTTCCCTCCTATTGTACCGGCTCTTCGCCCTCGCTCTGAAAGCTACAATTTTAAAAGCTAAGAACATTGTCTGCGCCTCCCTTTATGTGACTTATTCATAAGAGGAAGAAAGGGACAAAAGCTTTGCTAGGTAGATAGAAAGAGATAGATGTTGGATAAAATAAACAAAAAAGGGTCTGTTGTACTCGATTCTGCACATTGAAACAAAAGACAGCTCTCACTCTGTTAGTAATACCCTTGTGGACAGTGCTTGCTGATGATTGTTTAGGACACCCGAACCTTGACAAAGCTTGTCCCTTCCAACAAGAAGCAGACTTGGATGTTTTTCTCATTATAGAAACCGTTGCAGACATACGGCACTTTCACATTCTTCAGAAACTTGAAGAATATATAAGTATGTGTCATGTGTACTTATTAACAGTATGCTAAGTATGACTATGGCCGATGTTTCCAAGTGTATGAAAAAAATCTCTTGTTTGGTTTATTCTGCCTGGTGTAACGGTGGTCAGAAACAATGTTTCAATCTGCATTATCCATGCATGGCATCAGTGATCCAAGTGCTGTTTTCCCTCTGATATTCCTCCTCTGATTATTCGCTCAGTTTGTGTAACCTGGCATGGCGGTAAAATCCCTCGAAACTATAACATGAAGAGAACACTACGGTTTCTTGGTGCATGCGTAGACAAAGTTTGGCTTTTTGAGTGGTCCATAAATAAAGTCTTTAAATGCAATCAGTGCTCTCTGTTGACACACGTCTCAGAGTCTGTTTGAAGATTCGGATGAATTGAGTCATATGGAGAGCAGCCGTACGAAGATGAAAGGCTTGGATCCTGTTCCTCGCACATCCAGTCGACATCAGCCGAGCCAGACATCGCTGATCACTTTGATTTCCGGTAGACGGTTGAGCTACACTGAAGAGTTCACCGTCTGTCTGCACAGCGCGTGCTCAACACTATCTGCAACCTCATGATTCACCTCACATGAGGAAAGAACAAGAGATGATAATAATCCCTCCTTAACAAGCATATTGCATGTTGCACGCATTACACCAATTTATCCCGTTCTGCACAATGTGCACTAGAGGCAAGCCGAACCCAATGGCACACACAGAGGCTAAATCATTCCCTGTAGATGATTTAAAGAGGACAGGTTAAGTGTTAAACACTTCATCTCAGTGCCATCCTCACTGAATGACGGTCATATCAGCCCACCACATTCCGCAAAAATAAATATTGGAAACACAGCATGTGCACGAGTTAGGTGTTACAAGACAGTGCAGAAGCCCTGTTAGAGAACATGTTACCGACAGCACAAGCTCTTCTTGGCTGCAGCTGTAATAAGATGTTACCAGCTACAGAAGGACTTCTGAAATGCAATTTGACGGTTCTTCATGGGGAACAGCTCTTTGTTGGGATCAGCTCTTCATGGGGATCAGCTCTTTGTGGGGAATAGCTCTTCATGGGGAACAGCTCTTCATGGGGAACAGGTCTTCATGGGGGAACAGCTCTTCATAGGGAACAGCGCTTCATGGGGACCAGAACTTCATGGGGACAGTTATTTGTGGGGAACAGCCCTTCATTGTGGAACAACTCTCTGTGGGGACCAGCTCTTCATGGGGATCAACTCTTCATAGGGAACAGCCCTTCACGAGGAACAGCTCCTCAACAGGGACAGCTCTTCGTGAGGAAAATCTCTTCATGGGGAACAGCTCTTCATGAAGATCAGCTCCTCATTGGGAACAGCTCTTCATTGGGAACAGCTCTTCATGGGGACAAGCTCTTTGTGGGGAACAGTTATTTGTTGGGGAACAGCTCTTCATGGGGACAAGCTCTTTGTGGGGAACAGTTATTTGTTGGGGAACAGCTCTTCATGGGGAACAGCTCTTCATGGGGACAAGCTCTTTGTGGGGAACAGTTATTTGTTGGGGAACAGCACTTCATGGGGACCAGCACTGGCCAGAGAATATTCCTTGAAATTGTTCTGAAACTACAATCCATCAACAAATCTACTAATTGACCAAAACATGTGTGAATCAATAAACAGATAGATAAACACATAAATCAATCAATCAATCCATCTATCAATCAACTTGTTAGGCAGACACCGGAATGTCTGGAACACGACTTGAACATCTTCATTGTATCAACTACAGTTGTCATTTTAAGTGAGAAACAGATTTTAAACAGCTTTTATAGCTTGTATCGTGTTTTCCGAGGTTAAATAAACTAAAATCAAAATCATAGTTTGAGGCGTTTCCGAAAAAGCATCTAGGTTATCAGTATTTTCAATCAAGCCCACTGTAGTCAGAGGTTAGGTAGATATCAATGGAAATATAACTTCAATAACTGTTAAAGGTCCCAGAGGCACTTTTAGGAATAAAAACATTGACTAGATTAAAACACATTGTTACAGATGTAATGTTGTCAGAATCTGTCTCACCAAACTGATAAATACTGTCAGAGATACTGCACACTGTTGCAGACTGTCTGTGCCAAGATTTAGTGTTGCCATGGAGACAGATATCTCTGTTACCGAAGTTTATGAACTATCCAAACACCCTTAGGTATGTTGCCAACACACTTCAGGGCAAAGCATTCATGGGAAACAGAATAGGCAAGGGAATTATCTTACTATATAAATTACAATATATACTATAACCCCATCTGAGATGTAAAAGCACCCTTAAAGTCAGCCTTCTCTCCCAAACTACAGAACAACTTTGTCTAGAGGCAACGATAACAGCTTGGGAATCACTCATTGTGAATGTTTGGGAGAAACCTCTGGTGGCTTGTCTGCGTCTCCTCACAGAGAACAGTAGCACCTGCAGCATTGAAATCTGAGCAGTGGGTTGGTGTCGGTAACGGTCTACAAAACCACCAACGTGACTTTTGAGCACTGGACAGTTTCCTCAGGGGCCATGGCCCAGCTGAACTGGAATCATTACGACCTCTTGGTCCTGGCTCTGCAGTAATAAAGCCCCAGTCTCTAGGAAGAGGAGGAGGGAGGTCAGGGAGGCCAAACGGTGGCTTGGGAATGGGTCAGCGCTTACAGTAAAAGGGCCCAAGCTCTCATCGATCCCTGGGTCTCAGGATGGGGCAAGCGAGAAACTGGGCTTCTCACACTG
>NC_082394.1:11522585-11595085 GCF_031168955.1 Gadus macrocephalus
GTGTGTGTGTGTGTGTGTGTGTGTGTGTGTGTGTGTGTGTGTGTGTGTGTGTGTGTGTGTGTGTGTGTGTGTGTGTGTGTGTGTGTGTGTGTGTGTGTGTGTGTGTGTGTGTGTGTGTGTGTGTGTGTAGCAGCCATTCAAAAGCTTGTGCTCCAGAACGGCCACAGCCAGTTGGGGATTGAGTGGGAAATACAGATGTTACCACTGGCTGTGTGGTTTACCGTTACTCCAGCTGTTCTTGGCTTAGGAAGAAAAGACAACGGGAGAGAGGCATATTGGTGCGTTGACTTTGACAACAACAGAGACGTTGGATGATGAATGTCCCACGGGCTTCCTACCCCACGGTTGCCTCCTCGCCCCAGCCGTAGATAACGTACAGAACAGAAGATTACAAAGTAATAAAGAGACAGCGAACACAACGAGGCCCGGGAAGATGGATCAGTCCCCGCCTGCTTGTCTCAGCAGCTGCCACACAGGAGAACAGACGGGAATGGATCAGGCAAATAGAGGAAAGAGGGGGAGGAGTAAGTGGCAGAGTCATCGGAAGAGAGACATATTTAAGTCTGCCTAAGACGCTATAGTATCTATGGAGACTACTATACACTAAGTCAGGAAAGGTAAAGATGTGACGTTTAGAAGATTGTTGCTGCAGATGTTCGCTGCCATTAAAGTACGTAAGTAACGTAGGGAAAAATAAATCAGCGACTAACTATCATTTCCAGCTGCTGGCAATGACCTGTGTATCTACAGCCGACAGCGGTAATTAGCTCTCGCACTTAGAGTGAGTCAACTACTAAAGCAACTGCCAACCAGAGTTTTGAAGCCAATGAGCATAAAACAAAATATCTTCAGCAAAACTAAAAACAAAATCCTTAAATTAAGCCGATCTTATTAAAATGTTTTTATTTCATTGTTATTTAACTTGACCTCTTTCTTCTGGATAACAATGCATAACAGTATGGACAAGAAAACAGAAATTTCTAGATGTAAAGATAGCCCCTGAACACAGAGTTACTTAAGCTGCATAGAGCTAATTAAAGAACTGGCACAAATCAAGAACAAAGTTTGCTCTTAGCTCTGAAGGTGGCGATACCTCCATACACACTAGCTAATTAATCTGTGGAGACCGTTTCCATGGTTGCAGCGCTTTTTTCCAACACATTTTCAGGCGGGTTGATATAGTTTCCACTGTGTATGTGACTCAAAGTTTTAGTTTGCAAACAGTGCTAAAGGTAGTCCATCACGACCGATGATGACTTCTCCTCCCGTTTGTGGGCCCTTTGGAGACTATATAATCCAATGTGTGATGCAGCCACAGAAAGGGCATGTAAAGGCTGAACCCGGTGGGGGGGGGGCAGGCGCAGATATAGGCCTCGTCCTTCTATCGCATTTTGGCAAGGCGATGTTCTGTTGTCTTGTTCTCTTTATTATGCACTCCATGGGGGAAAAGTCCCTGCCATGTGGAGACGGATTTATCCTAGATTTCTCTAGATACATCTTTACATGGTCTTCAGTCACCTTTTTTTGACCCACCTGCAAAATGACAGCCAAATTGAAGTTGGCAGTAGGGAGTCCTTATAGCACTATGAACCTCTGGAAGGAAGGAAGGCTGGATGAGGCTCTGGATAGTTGGCGGAGTTGGTAGCTCCTGCAGAGTGAGAGGACGAAGTACAGATGGGTGGTTTGCTACATACAGCTTCAAAATAGTCTCCCCATCCCTGAACAACAGTGGACCGATGCGTAATGAAGTAGGAACCATCCACTGTTCTAAGGGGGCAGTCCATGTGTATGGATCAGCATGTCTGTGTCTCTTCTAACTCTTCTTACCTCCCCCACTCTTACTCAATTAGGCGTGGTTAAACGGGAAAGAGCTGCCCACTGCGGCTTTCCAATGTGCAGCTTCATATGGAACGACACTGCACGCCAGCACGTTGACTATGCAACGGACCAATGCAGCGGTATACAGGATTAGTTCACTACAAGTTGCTCCAACCCTGATCTTTGAAAATATACCAAAAGAGTTTGTAAGTTTCTCGTCTCCTAGCTCCCTGGCTGGTGTTTAACTCTAATTTGTCAGAATGTCAGTCAGCCTCCATCAGCGTTCAACTTCAGCGTGAACGATAACCGTAGGGGGAGAGACGTGGGAAGACACTGGGGAGGTGCAGGGGGGGGGTAGACTGTCTTCTTATTCCCCAAAAATTCCCTGAAAATAAGTGTGTGTGTGTGTGAATCTTTTTACATTTCAATATATTTTGCTCGGGGTGCTTTCTCCTTGCTGTGGAGTGGCGGAGGGGGAAGCATTCCAATAACCGTACACAGAAAGAGGATATGAGAACAGAACATGTAAGAGAAACATTTTATCTGAGTCTGTGTGTGCATGTGTGCGTGTACATGTGCGTGTGTGCGCCTGTGTGTGTGTGTGTGTGTGTGTGTGTGTGAGTGTGTGCTAGTGTGTGTGAGTGTGTGTGAGTGCACACTTGACTGGGTGCGTGTCTTTTAATGATTATGTTGCGGGATTGTGTCTGTGTGCCAAATTCAACCATTTTTATACTCCTGACACTGATATAAGGCAGCACACTACTCAGTAATCATTTTAGCGGAATTTAAATTGTGGGACAACAATCAGATGACAGTGAAATCCGGCTTCGTTACGACGCCAATCAGGCCTTTTGATAGGTGGAACAATAGCATTGCTGCTCATGTTGCGCCAGAGAGAGAGAGAGGAGCACCTGGAGAGCCTGCATCTGAGCTGAACTTTAGAGCGTGGGGAAAAGTCAGATCTCAAACTGCCACCCGAATGAGGGCTCTATTCTCTCTATTCCCCTCTGAGGTCAATTTTAATGATTGCAATTCATATGCAAATGAGCGCGTCAACACCGGGGCTAAAACGAATGTTCCTGGAATTAGGTCTGGACGGCGGTCAGCAGCAGCCAGTGCAGGAAATGGGGTTTCATAGGGATGAGCCTCTGGTACAGTGGTGTCCCCGCCATGGTTAAGGTTCTCCCCGGCCCGTCTTTATTCCTTGTAATAGGAACTGTTCTTCCGTCTCATATGCATTGTCTGCCGATGTTAGCCTCCCCAGCAAGCAAAGGACTGCATTATATATTGTGATGTGAGTCTTATGCAGGATTACTCCCACTGACAGAAGGAAAAAAACTGGAGACACTCCGGATGAGATGTTTTTTTCTCTTCCTCCCCTTCCCTATCTCTTCTTTTCTCTTTTGTATCAGTGGGAAGAGGCTTTAGCAGGGTGACACGCCAAGACAGACCTTCCCTTGCCTAGTTTATCATCGTTTCAGTTAATCCGATTGTCCATGAGCAGACGGCAGCGGGGAAGGCCCTGCCGTTGTGCTATCTTTGTCCTGCACTATGAGCACGGCTCAATCTAAACGTTGCACTTTTGGGGGAAATAATATTCTTTTCATTTATTGGGAAAATCTTCGAGCCATTCCCCGAATGTCATGTGCGAGAAATAAAATCAAAGTTGAAGTATATATATTCATCTACAGGGTGTTTTGTGTGTTTAAAAAACGTGCGTAACAAAACTTTATTACAACGATAATACGAAAAAGGACCATCCTAGACCGCCGTCACAGAAGGAGAAAGCAGGGTTCCCTGTGAAAAGCATGAATATTCCCTATTCACTATTCAACAAGACCTCTTAGTATGGATCTGCGCAGGGCGTCCAGCAGTTTGATGGTTTGGCTTGCTGCTGGTTATGTTCTTTTAAATATTTTGTTGAAAAAAAGTTATAATTGCACCACCCCTGACTCATCCCATGGATAAGAGATGCACTTTGCTTTCAAACTGATGGCATGTATTCAATGCCACTTGAAGGTCAACTTCACAGAAAATCACTGTAAATATCTCTCTACAGACTACAGATTCAGCCTCATTTTCAGCCTAAAAGAACAAAGAGTTCATTGTATTTGTTTGTCTTTTTTGGTTTCCGAAAAAATAAAAATTACCTCAATTACTTTGCTCCGTTGTATTGTTATCTCCGTTGTGTCTTTCCTCTAATCTTAAGCGACGTTGTGGCTCGGTAACCAAGTCAAAATGTAAGCACCCTTCCTGCTGGTTTGCTCCATCATTACGACTTGTTACATCTCCCAATACCCATTTTGGTTGGTATTAGGAGGGCCGTTCATTTGCACGGATGATAACATCGCTGAACTGTCGCTGCACACGCACACAAAAAACAAATATCCGTACACACACACACACACACACACACACACACACACACACACGCAGAAGATTGTGCTGGTGAGTCCATTAGACGGCAAGTTATAACCAAGCATAACACGGGTGGATTCCGCTGTTTAATAAAAAACGAGAGTGAGTGGTTTCATTAGGACTTTGCCACTGACTGTCGTCGTGTGGTTTGGACCTCAATGAGAGCGATATGTGCACACACGCGGTAATGTGCCAATGTGGCCTTTTTTTCTCCTCCTGCAGTGGAGAGTATCCCTCGCCTGCAGAGGAACTAGGAGAGATCCAGTAATTAATTCATCATGGGGTGAAGGCTGGGCCTTAGGGCACAGAGCTCACCTGTTGTTGGTAAACAGATAGCAGTTGATTTATGTACCGGTCTGCTCATCTGTGTGTGTGTGTGTGTGTGTGTGTGTGTGTGTGTGTGTGTGTGTGTGTGTGTGTGTGTGTGTGTGTGTGTGTGTGTGTGTGTGTGTGTGTGTGTGTGTGTGTGTGTGTGTGCATGGGTGTGTGTGTGCTCGTTGCGTGCGCGCGTGTGTGTGTGTGTACTGGGCTGCACAGGCAGCACATTACACAATGCACCCCATTATCTACAGTGCTTATACCCACAGTCTGCCAGCAGCAGCTTCCCCAGGTTCATTATGTGAGAGATTGTTAATGACATAGATAAATAGAAAGACGGACAGGTACAAATAAATACACAGATAGATATAGATAGATATAAATGGACTGGGGGACGGAAAGAGGGAGAGAGAGATAAACAGGTAGACAGAAAGATAGAGACAGATAGACGTGTAGATGTATAGACAGAGTAGATATAAATAGAGAGATAGAAAGGGTGATAGAGATGGATTGAGAAGTAGATATATACGGAGATAGGGAGAAAGATAGGGAGAAAGAGAGGTAGATGGACAGACGGAGAGACAGAGAGACAGATGGACAGGTAGATAGACGTGGGGAACCTATAGGTTAATTGAGAGCATTGTGCATCACAGCAAACAATGACTGCTGAATTATTAAGTCCATCCTGTCCCACAAGCTATTTGTCCGGACGCTAATGGCTTTGCTCTTTAGAGGCAAGAAAGAGGAAGGACCGAGAGTAAAAAGTTTGGGCCGCACTCTCTAAACCTTTGCTCTTCTGCCTCTACTTAGCATGTGTGTAAAAATAACTAAATAAATAATGGAAAAAGACGACAGCGGCCGTAGCACTTAGCCCTTTTCCTTTGAATGGTCATTTATTATACTGCTAAGAGCTGTGCTAATCAAGGTTGCATGCAAAAGGATTACAAACATACACACAATCACCAAGCCGCCGTGAGTGGAAGCAGAGCGTCGTATCGAAATGGGAGCCGTGAGCACGGACAGAGGAGAGTCCTGCTGGGGTGTGTGAAGCTCCAGTGGAATCCAGCTAGCTCCTTTCTATCAATCCACTTTTCCTGAGGCAGGCCATATTCCCCTCCAAGCCCGCTGTTATCAGTCGATATCAGCCCAGAACACACTGCCTTCTGTTGACATCTACGCACACACACACACACACACCCACACCCACACCCACACACACACATCTATTCCGTGACATATGAAGACATTGGCGCTCCAGCAGTCGAGACCGGTTCTAAAGCGGTCGATTCCGACCCCGACTCCTCGGACCAAACCTGCCAAACACTAAAGCACATATCAGATAAGCAAGCAGATGTCTCTTATTGACTCACACAGGTCTGCATGAATGCACAAATACAGCCTCGGCCTCCTACACACATACATGCATACAAACTGACACACAATCACGTACGCACGCATACAAGCACACGCGTGCACACAAAAACAACCCGAGACAACTTTTCCCCAGCTTGCTTCTATTCTGAAGGTTTCTTAGTAATCTGCTACGACTTCAAAAATGATCCATTCAGCAAGGAGTTCGAGTAACCTTCGCCCTTCAGGTTATTCTCCCACCTCAGATGTTCGCCTCGCCATTGAATGGGAGCTGAGGGCCCATAAACAACCATGACAGGGGCATCCAGGCCAATCAATACTAGCACCACACATTCTTTAAATCTTTTATTTTATTTCACTGAAGCTGCTGGGGGCGCTTATTAATCACACACACAGAGAGGAACCACCTCAGTCCCATCTTGTGGAGGAACATTCTCGCGGAAGTGACACCATATGTTCTCCCAGATGTCCTAGTGTCACTCTGTTGTTTCGTGTCACTCATCTGAATACATGCGGATGTTTGCTCCAGCTGTTGTGTCTTGGCTCCAGGTCATTTGAAGGCAGAATTCTCTCGATTTTTTATTTCACTTTTCTGTTGACATTTTATATAATTAGGTAATAATTAGCGAGTGGTATTTTTTCTGGGACCTCGTGAAACTGCCATTAGGTTGTATGTGTTGTTTCACAGAATAACAGTCGGCCTTAGTATGCACTGGGTTATGTGCATGATGTTCTCGTGTTCAAACTCCCATTACATTTTATTATATTCAGAGGGACAAAATATTGTGTAAAAGCTTCCTGACAAATCATTATTCCTTTCTTTTTACATGGTGACCATTTTATCTACTCCCTAATGTCAAGCAATTACAGGAGCATGTCACTGCATTATGGGGATGGAATGTTAACTTGAGTAATGGAAATCCATTAGGCTATTCCAAGGCCTACAATTTGTTGTTGTTTGTACATTTTAGCCATTCCTTAAAATTCTAGTTCTTTAATTCTTCTGATATTGTTATGGCCATGTGGCATGTGTATTCAGCCTCTGCATTGTACTTTAGCTGAAAATAAAGTAATATGCTTGCAGTAACAGAAGCCTAGATTGTCTTTTCATACAAATAGTGTGAAGATGGATGCCATTAAACATCAGTTGGTTTTGCTCAGTCCCACTGCTTATGTCTTTCTCATGTGGTGCTTTTATTCCAATGATCCAATCCACATACACACACACACACACACACACACACACAAATGTGCACACACCCTTGCGCTCTCTCTGTCTTTTGTTTTCAAAGAGGTCTGTCTCTCCCGAAAAGATTATAGCTTAAAGCTGACTGTTTGCATTGAATTTGTGCTGCGGTGTCATTAGGTTTTTCTCCTTCAAGTGATCCGGTAAGTTGAAGCCAGCATCACATTTTTCAGTTTACTTTTGCCACGTGTGTAAAAATAACTAAGAAAAATAACTGTTCAAACCAAGAGGTTAGAAAATGCCCTCTGGGCAGCGCTGCATTCTCATCCTCTCATGTTGAACTGAGGTCAGTCTGGACACTGAAGGGATGGAAATCCCCTCTTGAGGTACAAAGTGTTATAACCATATGTTACGGGCTGACACTAGCTGGGCCAGCTGCTAACTTAGGTAAATATCTCATCATGCAACACAACACATAGACGCTTTCACATCACATCAAAACTTTAGCTTCAAATTATCTTGATTATTGAAGAGCAACTTTAAACCACAAAAAAACAATTGAGGTTTACATGAAATTGCGCTAGCAAAAATCCTACGAGCTAAAATGGTGCTAGATCTGCGATTATAAAGATGAAAAGAAGGAGAGACATCTGTCTCACCCGGGAGCATTTCGTAAATCGTTGAATTCCAAAATTGTGTTTCTTTTTTTTTTCCTTAACATATGTCAACCGCTATTAACAGCACTGACTGGAAGCTTTTGAGTTGTGGCAGTCATTACCGGTCACATGGCTACGAACTCCATTAGCGCGACCGAGGGATTCAACCAGAGCCTGGACAATTATTGGGGCCATGTTCTTGTAAATATGTGTCAGGTTAGATTTGGTTTGACATGGAGAAAGTAAGGAGGGGAGGAGCATGGTGGAGGGGATTAATGTCGAAAAGGGGGGCCTATTTTACCGAGGCATTAGGTGCCCGGTGGAGCGCTGAGGGTTGCGACATCTAACTTTGTCGCAGCGGCTGCTGGGACGAGTTGGGGAGTGATAGGAGGGACTACGCACACGCACACAGACTCCCAGGGTCTCCGGGTCCCTGACCGTGGTGCACCACCATTACCACTGGGCTCACACTCTGTGTGTGTGTGTCATCTTTAATCCTGGGCGGGGCATTACAACACAAGGACTGAGTGAATCCATCTGTGCAGGAAGAAGGAGTCTTTTAATAGTCTAGCAGACGATAAGCAGGAAGCCCCGAACCCCTACCTGATTAATGAAATGGAAAGACACAAAATAACCCTAGCCCTTTTAATAAAAGTGTCGGCCAAAATGACAAACAGTTCATTGTGAATATATGGGGAATTTGAGAGGGGGAAGTGTTTAGAAACAGAAGAAAGAAGCGCAGGCCAGAGGCCACACAGCCAAACAAACGAATGACGGTCCAACCAAGAGAATGATACAGGATAAGTGGAATTCCTGGACCCCCTCCCTGGGTTGTGTGTAAACGAACCGGGGCCCAT
Source organism: Gadus macrocephalus (assembly GCF_031168955.1). Lineage (NCBI taxonomy): Eukaryota > Metazoa > Chordata > Actinopteri > Gadiformes > Gadidae > Gadus > Gadus macrocephalus. The sequence goes on from NC_082394.1 coordinate 11,531,210, forward strand.
AACAGTTGTGTGTTTGTCCAGAAAGGGGCTGGGGAGGGGGTCTTCAAAGCAGCCCATAGGATTTTGCGTATCGCTATTTTAGCGGAGTGACCTTTGAGTGAGGAGGACACCTGCAGACAGCAATATGGGGACTGATGTATAGCCCGGGACTCCTCCCAGCTGGAGGAGCAGATGCTGTTAGGAGAGCGGGAGCGTGCTTTCCTATCCTCCCGTCTCCCCCTCCTCCCCCTCCTCCCCCTCATCTCCCTCCCTCTCTCTCATCTTTCTCGCCCCGTTCCTAATCTTATATATTAGAGTTGGGGGAGACGGGGTGCTCCGGAGATGACACACTATTAACTCTGCCGGCATTAATCTTAATGCGTCGCGCTAGAGGACTATACACAGACTATTTTAATGCAATTAGCCGTTGCCAGGGAGGATGAGTTATTCAATGGCAGCATAATTGCGTCCTTGGCTTTTTTACTCTAGTCCATCCCGGGATGTAATTACTTTCATACGGTTTAACACATGGCCCTGCTGTGGCGTATACCCAGTCATATAGGCAGGGATCCCCGCACACACACATGCACTTAGGCGCACGCGTAATAACTTAAGATGACAGACGTATCATAAACTACTATCTAGCAGATGAGAACTTTTAATTGGCCGGTTCCTGGCTATGGGAAGTGAAGGGGTGCTTTGGATTGCTAAACTGCCGCCGTCGGGTAAGGCGTGCTCCATCCAGTAGCAGTGTGAGCCAATATGATTATGTGTCTGAAACAGTGGTGGCCAGCACAGTGGCCGACACTGTGCTGGCCTAAGAGAGGAGGTTGGACCAAAACACCCATTTCTGTAATAGTATTGCTCACTTAACACTCATTCGGTTAAATTCCCCATCCCTCAATGTCACCAATATCTATTCCAAATATTCCTCAACCCCTTCAATCTCACACACACACACACACACACACACACACACACACACACACACACACACTCTTTACTTCCATGTAAGTCTTGATCGCCCACCCACTTCGTCTTCCTCTCACTGCTCTCTTCTCTGCCCTTAATGTTTATGTCTTTAGACACACCCACACACACACACCGGCCAAAACACACACAAGCACTCACACACAAACACACAGCCTGGCCAAATTACACACACTTGAAGCTATGGACTTAAACAGGTGCCAGATTCCTCGGGCTCTGTATCACCCTTTCTTTATCCCCCGTCATACCCCTTTCTCCATCTCTCGCTCCCTCCCTCCACCCCTCTCTTCCTCTCCATTCCTCTTCCTCTCCTGCCCTCTGAGGTTTCATTTGTCAAGCGTCAAAACAATAACTGCCAAGTAACCTTAGTGGATCTGAAGGGATTGACTGTGGAGAAAAAGCAGCTTGAAAGGTGAGAGAGAGAGAGAGAGAGAGAGAGAGAGAGAGAGAGAGAAAAAATACTCCGATCTCAATGTCCAGGACATGTAAGTAAACCTCAGATGGGGGATTAACAGGGGGTACACAGAGGCCCTTTTCATCTGCATTCTATTAGTGTTCATTGAGACTATTTTAACAGCATAGATAAGAAACGAGTGCTGGGGGACACTATAAGATGATGACATGAGTCGAGATAAATTGCAAGAATCCAAAGTACAAAAGAGTGTGGCCACCAGAAACATTATAAATTCTTCTCTTGCAGCACACGCGAGGAGCTGCCTTTTCTTTAAACATTTTACCCTCTCCCCTCAGTCTTTCTTGTCTCTGCAATCCTACATCAAAGTGTATCACATACAAAGAAGAAAAAGGTGCTGGCTTAAGGCATTGTCCTCATGCAGAGTCGTTGCTTAAACAAGCGTACACGTGTAAAGTAAATGGTGGGATGTAAGGCGGAAGGCGGAAGACATAATCCTCTGAAAAGTGCTTTGAGGGAGGCTCACGCACTCCCTCTCCTTGGCTCTGCCGCAGCTCCTTCTCTCAGCATAACAGAGATGAACTTAAGCGAGGCCTGGAGAAGAGGCAGGCACAAAGGTGATGGGGGCTCATGGCTTTGTCCACACATTTACAGACTGTTAAAGGACTTTTATTCTTGCATTGCACTGAACTGAATGAAATTATGCAAAATATGATAAATGTTTATATATAGACCTATATATACATTATTTGTAAAAGCAATAATAGACATTAAGAACGTTTGAGGGGCAATGGTCATTTCTTAATTGCTGTGTATAGTGTATTTAATAATTCAGAATGAAATCAGATTGATTGACTATTTAAAGCCGGTCTCAGAGGAGGCTGTAGCTCAACCCGGCCAGGCTCCCTGGCTCAGTGAATTAAAGCCAACACGTGACATCGCCCTCTGCAATCCAACGCAAAGTTGGAAGCATTAACTTCACACTGCTGAAACACACACATTTGGTTGGAAAATGTTGTGCCAACCCACAAACAAATGTTCGCACACCCACTAGACCCCCCCCACACACACACACACACACACACACACACCAAACACGCCCCCACACACACACAAACAGTATGCACCTAGTACAGGCTAAGTGATCAGACAGAGCTCTAATCCCTGAATCCACTGATCCATGAAGTGCTTCTATTGACCCTCTCTGACAGCCACGTCTCCGTGCTTGTTTTTACACCAACTGTCCTCCTCACCTCCACTTCCCCGACTTCCACCCCTCCCACCACCACCAGCACCAACACACTTCTCTGCCACTCTCAGTGCACGCAATGAAGGCTGAAGGCTGCTTGGCTGTCATATGAAAACTACTCCGAGCTTGCATATGTTCAAATGAGCGAGTTAGCGCTTGTGTGTGTGCGTGTGTGCGTGCGTGCGTGTGCATGTGTTTGATAGGTGCCAATGTAGACGTTGAGATCCTTCTACCTATTATTTATTCTGCTGTTGTTTCGGTTGTTTTCTCAAGCAAGAACTGGGCGCCGGCGTCCAATGCGCGGACGATCCCAGCAGGGCGGGTCGTGCCGCTCTACATAACCACGGCCTAGCTTCCCTCTCGTTGCAGAATAACAAAGCCCGTCTTCGCTGGACACGAGCAGCGGACGGTACGGCCAGAGAGCTGCAGCCGTCTGGCGGTAATGATTCCGTGGTCACGCTCAGACACATGCTGTGATGCAGACAACCAGCCGGCTCATTTATAAATGATCTGAGAGCTTGATACATCCCTGGGAGAGAGAAAAGGAAAACACTGTCACGAGATGAGATATTATTTATTTATTTATTTTTATATATATATATATATATATATATATATATAGAGAGAGAGAGCGAGAGAGAGAGCGAGAGCGAGAGAGAGGAAGAACAGAGGGAGATATAATGTGATGTGGGCTCGCGACAGAGAACAAGAGAGAGAGAGAGATAGCAATAGGGAGGAATGTATATATATAGATATAGATATATACATATATAGATAGAGAGAGAGAGAGAGAGAGAGAGAGAGAGAGAGAGAGAGAGAGAGAGAGAGAGAGAGAGAGAGAGAGAGAGAGAGAGAGAGAGAGAGAGAGAGAGAGAGAGAGAGAGAGAGAGAGAGAGAGAGAGAGAGAGAGAGAGAGAGAGAGAGAGAGAGAGAGAGAGAGAGAGAGAGAGAGAGCGAGCGAGCGACGAGGGGATGTAGATAACGGTGTAGGTAAAGAGAGACAGAGAGACAGAGAGACAGAGAGAGAGAGAGAGAGAGAGAGAGAGAGAGAGAGAGAGAGAGAGAGAGAGACACACACACACACAAAGTGACCAGATATTAAAGTAGATAGGGAGCAAAACAGTACCTTTTACTGCTGAACTCAAATGTTCTGAGAACTTCCAGGCTACGACCCTTAACACACCAGTTCCACTGTTACCCTCACCAGTCTGGATTGGAAGTGCAATATTTATGTGTCCATACTGGACGGCCTGTGTCTGAATGTACACAGGGCCCTCTGCTGTCGTCTGCTGCACTAGCATTCTGTGTGTGTCCTCCTCGGTAGATACAGCGCAATACAGATACAACACAAAATTAATTTAACTTTAACCTGATGAGAAAGGTTGTCTGAGGGGAGATGTCCGGTTGATATAATTTTTCAAAATTCAAAACTCTCTATGTTGGCCCAGGGGGAAGAGTGTAGGAGAATTAGTTATTAACAAATAAGCTAATACACAAATGACGACCACATTAATACACAAATCGAATACGTGTGTGTGTGTGTGTGTGTGCATGTGTGTGTGACGGTGAACCATACGGATTGAACAACCATCAATTAATTGTCACAAATGGCTGACAGACAGAACATATTGATGTTGTTCCATTCCATGCCTCAGCTCCACAGTGATCCAGTGAGTGGGCGGGAATAGTCACTTTCAGAGCACGGACGTCAACAGAAAGAGAAGATCATCAAGAAGCACCCACAAGCTCATTAACCATCATTTTAAGATGCAGGTTGAATCCACCAGACTATCAATAGATTTTCACATTTTTCCTCTCATGAGAGGCAGGTTATAATACAATTCATAAAACTCAAACACTATAGAATTATGAAGCGCCGCAAAGAGAGCCTGACGGAGCCGGGCCTGGTTCAGTGGGAGTTCCAGTTAAGGCTGCTCCAGTGTGTGCATATGTTTGTGTCTGTTTGTGTGTGAATGTTTGTATGTGTGAATGTGTACTTGTTTATGTGTGCGTGTGCGTGTGTGTGTGTGTGTGTGTGCGCGCGCGCGTGCGTGCGTGCGTGCGTGCGTGAGCTTGAGTGCGTGTTTGTGCCTGCCTGCCTGCTTGTCAGCCCCTGCCCCGGCCATGTGGTTCTGGGTATATACAGAGCGGTACATTAACCTTGTCCATCCTCCCAGCACATCTGCTGCAGGGCCCCTTCCATCAACGCACCGCCCTCTCCTGCAGAGGTGTGACATTTCTCCGTCACACCTCAGCTTCACAGCCCTGTAGTGAAGATGGATAGTAGCAAGTAACCCATGCCCAGGTGAACTAGACTCCACAACTCTAACATCTCTTAACCTCAACCCCCCCCCCCCCTCTCCCCAGCCCCCTCTCCAGCCCCCTCCCCTACATGACACGTTCTACATGCCAGTCAACAACCCCCCTACCCCTCCCCTGCCCTATTAGATACATTCTACATGCCAGTCCACCCACACACTCACCGGTCCGGCCGGGGCAGGCCAGGGCTGACAGCTTGCTGGCCAGCGTGTGAGGTGGGATTAGGAGGGGGGCAGGCTGCCAGCAGTACTCGCTGTCGTACTAGGCTGCTGGCCACCAACCCCTTTGGTCTTGACACACAGTGGGCGGAGCAGCTGAGACAATACATACACCGAAGGGCGTATTCTATTGTTACATGAACCGTGAGGTACAACAGAAATCCTTTAGTCCATCCTACATACCTGGATGTGGTTCTTGTATAAAAGTTGTTTAAGATTACTGACTAAATGAGGTACATTTGCAGCAAAAACGTCATTATGTCCAATAAACGTTGTCTACAGCTGGACATGCTTGAGAAGAGGGTCTGAAGTAATCAAATGCCATGGCTGATAAAGGTTATATTATAAATAATCATATGTGTTTAAAAAAATTGGGGGGGAAATAACAAATAACATATAATATTAAGTTTATCTGCCAATATGCAACTGAAAAATATCAGTATTGCTTCCCCATTAAGTCACACTAAGGTAAATACCGAAAAGCTCACCAGGCGATAATTGTACACTGAATCAGGTCTTTGTAGTCATCGCTCCCCCCCCCCCACAAGAGAACTTAGCTGTGAAGCAAACAACACCTTTTTAAATAGCGGTCTCATAGTGAAACATGGTTACAATTTGGAAGCCCTAGTTTCTCCATAACCCCATCGCTTAGACACATGCTGCATGGATATCACAGATCACACTTCCCACAGTGAAACCTCTAAAAATACACACACACAAACACACACAGAGAGGCCTCTGAGGGGTACGCGTTGTGTGGGTGTTTGTTGTGGGAGTTGATTCTGTTTTAGTGAATAATTATAGGATGCGGTAATTGCATAGAGCCACAGATAATAAAGACTTTGGAGGGATATGGTAAACAGCAATTTCTTTGTTTTCATTGTCAGCCCTGCACCATTTCATTTTTTTTGGAGTTGGATTCACACTTTCAAAGTCAGTGTATGTGTGTGTGTGTGTGTGTGTGTGTGTCCCCATGGAGCCGCTCTTGTTGATCAGCGCAGTACGCCCGCCTCTAAACGCCCCTCCGTCCCCACTTGGTACGGGGTAGCTGCAGCCATTATCCAGGTCCCGGCCTGCGCCCAGCCCCCCGCCTGCCTGTCACCCAGCAGAGTGATAATGAGGTCGGGCAGGACGACTCCAGGAAGGGGAAAGGCAAATGTGACAGGCCTGTGAATATGGATGGGGGGGCTTCCGGTGCCGGGGAGAGAGACCGGAGCCAGAGGGGAGAGAGAGCTGGTGCTGGTGGTGGAGGTGGTGGTGGAGGTGGTGGTGGTGGTGGTGGTGGTGGTGGAGGAGGTGGTGGTGGTGGTGGAGGTGGTGGTGGTGGTGGTGGAGGTGGTGGTGGTGGTGGTGGTGGTGGAGGTGGTGGTGGTAGAGGTGGTGGTGGAGGTGGTGGAGGTGGTGGTGGTGGAGGTGGTGGTGGTGGTGGAGGTGGTGGTGGAGGAGGTGGTGGTGAATGAGGGGAGTAGGGGTCTGGGTTGAGACAGCCTTGCCTGGCTCTCACAGAGCTGGCAGAGCAGACAGCCTGGCTTGACGCGGGGGGTTTCTCCCTGCCTGATTTGACACACTGTGGCCAGGCTCGCTGCAGCCGGAACACACCGAACCCAGCATCTAGGAGCTGGAATGCCGGTCGAGGTCGCTATTGCCCGCTACGGCCTGCTCCTCTAACACACAAGGTTCACCACCTTGTGAATACCGAGAATGGTGGAGCTACTATCTCAATACATAAGTGTTTTGCCCCGCATGTCATTGATTGGCTGCTTAAGAATGGATATGGAGGAATAACACCTGAGGACTGGCTCGGGTATTCACATCGCACCATGTTGCAGATAGATCAAATACAAACACATCCTTCCTACCTTGAACTGCGCTGCTGCGCTCGCATACAGTAATCATGTAACCGCTGCGTTGAACGACGAGGGGCTGGAGCGGGGGAAAGTAGTTAATCATATGAATTATTGAATAAACATTCATTGAAAATGTAACAGACAGCCTTGGATTCCGGTTGCGGTACTCAAGCTAAGAGAAGTCCACGGCTGGCGGTATTAATCCTGACTTATTAATTACAAGGCAGTCTCTGACGCACTCCTCAGATACTGAGAGATAGCGAGAGAGCGAGAGAGAGAGAGAGAGCGAGAGAGAGAGAGAGAGAGAGCGAGAGAGCGAGAGAGAGAGAGCGAGAGAGAGACTGTGGGAAACTACGGGTCTCCCTTGACAGTCGTAATTCCCATTGTGCAGAACTTGAGGGTGTGTCTGTCTGGTATCTGTTGCTCGTCTCTGCACTCGATGCAGAGGAGCTGTTGACCCAACCATTACTGAATACGTGGACGAAAGAGCTGAGAGGAGAGGAAAGTGGCGGCGGCGACTGTTAAAAGCAGTTGTGTTTGCGTCCATGTGTCCGTGTGCTGGTGTGTTTGTTGAGAATAAGCAGTTCTTTCAAAGGCGGTTTCTTTACAAGAGTTAATTGAGGATGTTGGCCCACAAAAGTTGTTATTTTCCAAGTCAGGAAAAAATACAGGATGTATTGTTTATTTGTTTGATGCGAAGGAGCACCCTCCCCCTACGAGCAAACCAGTGACCATTTATACATGTAACAGGATCTGTGGAGGATGAAGCGTGTGTGTGCAGGAAAAGTTAGTTGCTTTGAAATATTTTTCTTTCCTCTGCCATCCATCTACACCCATGTCTGACTGCAGGAGATGACATCATATAATAAGCCCCAGCACCACTAATGTTGTTAGTGGATATTGTTCTGAGGCGAAGTGCAGACGGGCCCAGGGTGATTAGGCTCGGTGATGAATTTCCCTGTTGTATGGAGACCGTTAACACACTAGAAGGATTGACCCAAACCCAAGAGCCCGCTGGGCTATTATTGATGTTTATAAAGTGATATTCCTTTAATGACTGTGCTCGCCTTGCTTACCAGCGATTCGTAGTGTTGAAAGGCTAAGTTGAGTTATGAAAGTTTAAACAAGCCCGATACTCTTGAAAAATAGAACTGGAGCAACGAAGCGGCAGTTTAAGAGCAAAGAGCCCAAAGGATTGAGATTATTAACGTCGGCACATGGGTTTGTGTGTGCACCTATTCACGTTTGTGTGCATGCAGATGCTTGAGTGTGTGAGGGGTTGAGGTAAACCTCAGTTCAGCCTCAGTTTACTTTAGTTACAGGCGCCTCTAGAGGTAACAAATGAAAGGATCAGTGGGTTTTCGAATTATCAAGAATTCATCACTTCCTTTTTTCTCTCTGGCCTCTCTACTCCAGACTATTTTTATCTCATTTTTATCTCATTTGTGTGCGTGTGTGTGCGTGCGTGTGCGTGCGTGCGTGTGTGTACATGTGTGCGTTTTTTTTTTCTGTATGGGTGTGTGTGTGGGGGTTTGTTTGCATTGGTGTATGTGTGGGTGTGTGTATGTGCACGTGCAACTAACAACCTAATATCTATATGCAGTAGGCTGTGTCGTGTGTAGGTGAATGTGTGGCCTGTCAATCAGGGGGTTATCTGTGTGCACTCAAGCAGTCCCCGGAGTCAGACCTTTACTTGGTAATTGATTCCCTGCGGCCGCTCCGGCCGAGGGCTTGAGGAGGTGTTGAAACTTGCACACAGAACAGTGTGTTCACTTGGCCAGAGAAAACCCCACAAACCACTCTACCGCCCGCCGTAGAAGGGATGCATGCTTGATAATGTTGCACCGAATCGACACTGCGTACATACGGACAGAATGATTACTATAATGAAGTTGCTGTGGGTGTCATGGGTGACTCAAGTATCTACAAACATCGTCTTTAATGTGAATGAATTGAATTACAGGATGTCCTTGTTGCTCGCAGAACCGCCAGCTTGAAATTGCCCCTTGAGGGACACATTACGTATTTCATAAGAGGCTGAGTGGATAATAAAGAATAGCACTCTTTACAAATGATTCCCTTCAGATTATATTAAGAGTGGGTCTTTGGCCTCACCAAAGCACCTTCCCGCTGACCAGGTTTGGCAAGGCGTCGGTGCTAAAGGTAACCCTTTCCCCTGGAACATGGGGGACACAGAGACTCAGAGACAGTAGATCGGTCTGAATTAGTATTAGCAGTAGGTCCCGTCTGAATTAGCATGAGCAGTAGGTCCCATCTGAATTAGAATTAGCACTAGGTCCCATCTTCCTACGTTTAATCAGTAGGTCCCATCTGAATTATAATTAGCACTAGGTCCCATCTTAACACGTTTAATCAGTGGGTCCCCTCTGAATTGGTATAAGCTATAGGTTCCTTCTGAATTAGCGTTAGCAGTAGTAGGTCCAATCTTGATTAGCTTTAGCATTAGCTTTACGGTAGCCAGGGTGGCAGCCAGGGTTCTTCACAATGAGGACCCAACTAGAGAAGGAATTATGAGGAACAAGGACAAGCTATCAGCGTGTAGCAATGCTTTCGAGGTTACCACTGTCGTGGCAATCCACTTGGAGTTCTTAAGTGCGTGAATGAATCCTACCTTGTGTAATGTTTTTGCTCATGTTATTGAATATGGCACGGTGTTATAATTTCCATGGTTTTTGTTGAAAAAACAGAGAGCACATATTCTTAAAGATGTTGTTGAATCAGGATGCATCAGAAAAATGCCTATTTTTCAGAAACTCCCTGTTCCATGGATTATAAATGTTTCTGTTTGTTTACATTCGTCCGACAACTCCTCTGCGATCAGTAGTGCTCGGTTGTAACACAACAAAGCAGAATGATTGCTTCAACAATAGGGGGATTGAACAAAAAGTACATTCATTCTTAAGGAGGGATGATGTTAGCTGAAAGACATGAGGTGAGATATACTTCACGTACCAGATCTTCTCACCCAACCAACTGATTTGTGTGTTTTTTTTACTGAATGTTCAGAAGTGTATCTCTGTGTGTGTGTGTGTGTGTGTGTGTGTGTGTGTGTGTGTGTGTGTGTGTGTGTGTGTGTGTGTGTGTGTGTGTGTGTGTGTGTGTTGCCAACATCATGCCATTCATTCCCATGGTGGCAGTCCCTTCAGATCTCCATTACTCAGAGTGTTAGACGCTGGGACACCGGCTTGTTCCAAAGCAGCAGCACAGCACAATGGGCTCCTACTGTGGCAGATTGTGATGTGCAACGCAGGGCCAATTAGAAAAAGAGAAGTGTGGATTGATTCATGCACATTTTGATACGCCCTTGTGAGTCTCTCTTCCTCTCTGTCTCTCCGTCTATCCTTCGCCCCCGCCATCACTCATCCCTTGCCTCGTCTCGTGTTTTCTATCTCGTTAAGTATGTATCCACTCCTTTTGCTCTTTTTTACCTTGATCGTTTTGCCTTCTGGATGTTGCTCTCTCTCGCTCGCCCCTCTCGCTCGCCCCTCTCGCTCGCTCGCCCTCTCTCTCGCTCGCTCGCCCTCTCTCTCGCTCGCTCGCCCTCTCGCTCGCCCTCGCCCTCGCCCTCTCGCCCTCGCCCTCTCTCTCTCTCTCTCTCTCTCTCTCCACTGACAAGCGAGGGATTCTGTTAGAGTCCATTTAACAGCTAGTGTGCATCAGTTCCTCCACACAAATCCTAATCTGTACAGTGAGACGGAACTGTTTGGTATCAGACTAGAGCGACAGGGCATGTGTGAGTGTGTTTGTGTCTGTGTGTGTATGCCTGTGTGTGGGTGTGTGTGTGTGTGTGTGTGTGTGTGTGTGTGTGTGTGTGTGTGTGTGTGTGTGTGTGTGTGTGTACGTGCTGAAGAGTCAAGCATGTTTGTGTGACACATGATGACATGGACACCTGAGCCGGTGGAGGCCAGTATTGTGTCAACATCTCATATGGAACGGCGGCACAAAGGCACAGCCTGCACCACTTTCCTGCAGCAGACGTGACTTCACTTTTTACCAGGACTACCGTTTGTTACTGACTCTGAAGATTGCTGTGTGTGCATATGCGTGTGCGTGTGTGTTCACATCGGCATGTGCGGGAGATTCAATCAATAGGCTAAAGGTCGGTTGGCCCACGTGCCCCAACCTACATCCGCTCACCCCCTCCCTCACACGTACACAGCGTGTCATGCCCCCCCCCCCCCCCCATCACACAACACCTGTGGTAAACATCTCAGTGGGACACTGCGGTGCTTGTCAACCTCCACTGCAGTACATGTTATATTGATAAATCTCTTTTGGAGTCAGATGCGACAGGCCTGCGTGTCAGTGCAGCTGCAGCAGCAACAAAAAATATAGATAAATAAATGAAAACATAAATAAAACCTAAAATTTCCCATGTCTCCCACGTCAAACAAGATGGATCTATTTGACTGTTTATGCTTCAGTCTAACACAAAAAAAAAGAAAGGTTGCCACAGACTTTCTGTTTAGTCGTCAGATGGATGCGATGTTTCGGGGTTGTCGGTAACGAGAAGCCAGAAGAAGCAGGGAAGAGAGCCGGAGAGAAAGAGTGAAAAAGGGGAGGTAAAGCATGAATAAAGAAGTGATGGATTGAGGCAGATAGACTAAAATGGGGAACAAACCGTTGTTTTAAGTATTTTATCCTCTCTCTCTATCTCTCTCTCGCTCTCTCTCTGTTAACTTTACCCACTCTCTCACGCTGGCTGAAGCGCATTTGTTCTAATCCTCACTCGTTCTTTTAAAGAGAGAAATTAGCATGTGGCAGCCGCGGCCTCTGTAGCAGAGTCTCAGAGGGAAGCTCTTGTGCCAGCCAGGGCATATTTAGTCTACTAAATGCAACATTCATAACTCAGGTATGGGGTCTTAAAGACTATCAGCACTATTGCACACACGCATGGCTGCCATCAATCTCACCACAGAGGAAACTACTGTATAAAACTTGCTACTGTAGCTTTGGGGTGTTTCTCCATCAAAGAGCAATGTGGTGTTCTCTGTGAAAGAGGATTTACTACCACCACTACAAATGGAGAGCTTGCTGTGAGGGGGATTGTGGGAATTGAACCGACAATGATGTGGTGAAGGCAAGAACCTAATGGCATTGACTTTATTTAAATGAGAAAAAAGGTATTTGCATCGACCTAGAATGAATTCACATGGAAATATTGCCATTAAGCAAGAAGGGAACACATGAGAGGCAGAGATTTAGCGACCTAGGCTACATTTATTAAGTTAAGCAATGGTGTATTTTTGGTGTGGTAGCTCATACATGCAGGAAAAAGTGTTTTTTTGTAAACTCACTAACAACAGGTTCCTTCAGAAGCATTTCATTCTGAAAGCTAGGCCACAAAGTAACGGAAAGCTCATTCAAGATGCTCAATAATACCAGCCAATGGTACATTAAGGGTGTAGTGTCTAAAAGTTTACACCAATTTCAACCAAATGATTCGCAAGTGCCCAATGGAAATTGTGCACTTACCTGAAAATACCTCATTTCGGGTTGCAAACCCATAATCTTGCCTCCTCAATTCCTTCTCGGAGCCTTTAGGTAAGGTGCGTGCATGTCAAAGTGAGTATTATTATAAATGTTATATTTGAATTCTAGTTTGGCATTGATTTCCACAAATCGGTTTCTCCTGAGAGGTCCGTAAAGGCTTCATCCACAGATACTTCTGGTTTATTGCACTACCTAGATTCTGCTGTTCCCCTTGCCCTTTCTTCTTATTATTTATCTAAAGCATTAGTGGGGAATTATGTGATGGCACGGTGTAATTACTAAAGAAACAACCTCTGAAAGGCTTCTCCCACGAGACGCACCTGCTGTTATTATTATTATTATCATCGTCATTAGGGCCAGCGTTTGGCTTGTCTGCTGAGTTCCCCACTCTGTTCCTCGGCAGTGGCTGATTAATGCAGTGCAAACATGGCCTTGTATCTGTCTGGGAGGACAGGCTCAAAGAGCTGAGCTGCGCAAAGCATCTATTCTGTGCAACACCACACTCCCCCCCCCCCCCCCCCCATTATACACACACACACACACACGCACACACAAACACACACCACCACCACCACCCCATTCCCTCCTTTCTTCATACTGTCCTCTATGAAGCAGTATGATGTCTCTAATTAAACCCTTTGCAGGAGACCGAAGCAGCCGTGGGCCAGTACGTTGGGCGAAAGCCAGATTTTCCCGAGCGCGGTTCACTGGTGTCATGTGGTTTTGTAGCTGTGGTGTTCCACCAAGGCCAGAGCCTTCACATAGGGCCGTTATGATTCAGACAAAAGAAAAAACAAATCACAATTTACTTGAAAGGATTGAAAGATATGTTTATCTTGCCGTCATTGACATGCAAGGCCAGTGTTCCTTCTGAGCAATGAAGCTGTGAATACACCTAGGCAGAACGCTGGAGCGTTCACAAAGGATATAGCCTCAGTCACAGCTGTTCCCTTCGGTCCCTTGTGTAGTTGAGCAAGCTTAACTGCCAGTTAAGATACTCTCTCTGCGTCTCTCCTGTTCGATTCTTTAAAAAACGATGGTTGACAGATATGTTATCATGCAAAAAGAAGAAGCGATGTCTGGCAATCTCTGCAAATCTCCCCTGTGTTTGAGAGACGGGAAACCCGGTCGATGAACACACAAAAAGCAACTAAGGTGCTTAGTCACTCAGGTAGATACTGTCTCAACACCAGCTGAATTCTAACGCAATACTACCTCACCCATTACCCGCTATAACAGAGATACTGTCTGAAAACCAGCCGAATACCAACGCAATAGTACCTCACCCATTACCCGCTATAACAGAGATACTGTCTGAAAACCAGCCGAATACCAACGCAATAGTACCTCACCCATTACCCGCTATAACAGATAGGGCCCTATCTTGCATCCGGCGCAATTGACTTTCTACGCTGTCGTTGCTAGTTTGCAACTGGCGCAGAGCGTTCTTTTCCCTCCACCGCCACGCGCCTGTAAATTAGGGAATGATCTTGCGCCCCAAGGGGCGGTTCGGCGAAAGGAGGAGGCGTGTTCTGGCGCGAACGTTCCCTGGTGCTATTTTGCAGTTTCAGAAAACAATTGCGCCACAAACCAGGAAATACCTGGTTTAAAGTCAGTGGCGCGTTTTTCAGATGCTATTTTAAGGGCGCATGCATAATGTTGCTTGTGCACCTCGCGCATACACTTTGCTTCTCTCAACTACATAGCCACACATTCTTGGTAAATTGTTTGGGAAAGAACAGCTGATACAGCGGTAATAAGTTGTACTTTTAAATCAATGCATCTGCAAACACCGTACAGAAAACACATGTTTTCTTGACACAGACATCGTCTACAAGCCCATAACTTTTAGGATTGACTAGTATTTGATCGTGAGAAAACATTGTTTTACCGCGAGTGAGTGTTAAAAAGAATGAATGAATGCGGGCGCGTGTGTGTGTATGTGTAAAATAATTATTGAAAGCGGGCAGGCGTGTGTGCGTCCATCTGTTTAAACACACGCAAACTAAACATGTAACTCTTAATACAGTCCATGGCAATGTATATCAACGGAGGGGACACATGCATATTAGGAACACAAGTTGATAACGATAATGCATACAATACTGGTAAGAAACAATGTTTGTTAATGTACTGCGTATATCATTAAATAGAACCACAGTTACCGCATGTCATATGTGTGTTTTCTTTGCTGAAATTTATTTGAGGACTCAGTGTTTCTGAAGTTGTGGAAATTTGGCCATAAACTGAGCCATTTGAAGTTTGAAATTCATGTGGTCATGCATCTGTCTCATCGGAGACTGCAAACGCGTTGTCAAAATAGAAAAGATTGTCAAAATGTCAAAAGATTCAAATGCGCTCATGGCTCTTAAAGGGGATGGGAGATGGCACTCTCATTGGTTTATTGCACGTTACGCCCATACTACACCTACGGGTAATTTGGCTACTTTAGACCAACCCTTTTTAGATTTGCGCCAGGTGCAAGAGTCATTTATGCGCCGGTAAACCTGCGACATCGCCATAGAACCGCCCACAAAGCTACTTGCGCTTGGCGCTTCTCACTTGCGTTTCAGACCGTTAAAATAGGGCCCATACTGTCTGAACACCAGCTGAGTACTAACACAATACTACCTCACCAAGTACCCGCTATAACAGATACACGGTCTGAACATCAGCCGAATACTATCGCAATATTACCTCACATCCAGTACCCGCTATAACAGATATACGGTCTGAACACCAGCTGAATACTATCGCAATATTACCTCACCCAGTACCCGCTATAAGAGATACTGTCTGAACCCCACCTGAATACCAATGCAATACTACCTCACCTGGTACCCGCTATAAGACATAGTGGCAGCATGAACAGGAAAGACAATAACCTCAGATAAATACAAAACTTGGATCCCTTTCTTTGAATGCTCTATAATGGGTCAGGCTGAATTCAGTTGATTGCAATTCAGCGAGTTGTTTTTCTAATAAGAGGCAGCAGCACATGAACTTTGCTCCAGGTCAAGGCTGAGTATATACTGCTCAGCAGGAGTCCACGGGTGCCAATCTCGCAAGGGCTCTACAGCCACTGTAAATTGAAAGACTCCACGCAGGGTTTTCTTCCTGAGTACAAAGTCTTAGTTTTCCTTATGTAGGCATGCGTGTGTGGGTGTGAGTGTAGGCATCTCTCTTTCTCACTCTCTCTCCCTCTCCCTGACTAGACAAAAAGGGGATACACACACTATCTTCAATAGAAAACCAAACGTTAGTTCCTCTTCCATTTTGTTCCCTCCCTCCCTGTCCCGCTTTTCAGCTGAGCCAAAAAAATGGCACTCGAACACGAACACCCTTGGACGGACCATAATGCTAGCTCTGTAAAGTGCCTCACTTTCTACCCGAGATAAATTATATTTCTCGGAGCAAAAGGCGGGCCGATGCGAGGGAGACAAAGCGAGAGCCGGGCCACTCTCCTCTTCAGCCATTTTCTGGCGTATTGTGCAGGAGACGTCTCCCTGCTGCTCGGCACCGAGATGCCAGGCGCTTGGTGGACAGCAGGCTTGCTGTGAGCTGCCTATTGGCCGCCGCTCTGAGGAGATTTGTGGCACCGGAAAGTAAGCAATTTGCATAATGCCACGTTATTTCCACTACAGACTTTCTCTCAGTCAAAGTCGGCATTTAAAGGGAAGGAAAACTCTTTTGGACTTTTTCTATAGCAGCATATGAGCCCACCGTTTATGTGGAAAAGTAGCTCACTTGCACTTGGACTTTTGACTCGGGTCAAAAGTGCATGGCAGAACGTCTGCCAGAGTTTATACAGATTCAATTGCAATAAACAAGTGGGACAACCCCCTGTGCAAAAGTACGTTTTTAGTGACATTTGTAGTATCAGCTCGCTTTGTAGCAAAGAGTCCAAGACGTTACAGCTGTGTGTGTCGTGGAGTTAAGCTCAGTATTTTCATTGGTTATACCTCAGTGTGTGTGCTTTTGTTTATGTGTGTGTGTGTGTGTGTGTGTGTATGCATCCGGTTGAGTGTATGCTTTCATGCATGTGTTTTTGTGTGTATGTGTGAAAGCATTCACACAAACCTGTGTGTGTTAATGTGTGTCTGTGTGTATGATTGTGTGTGTGTGAGAGTGTTGGCACTTGGGGCACAGGTGTTTGCTAGCATTCACACGTACCTGTGTCTGAGTGTGTGTCTGAGTGTGTGTGTCTGAGTGTGTGTGCGTGTGTGTGTGTCTGAGTGCGTGTGCGTGTGTGTGTGTGTGTGTGTGTCCTGCACGCATCTGCACAATACTAATTGCCTAAGAGAATGACAGGCTTCTCACGACCTCTGGCGGCGCCCCGACCGCCGAGTACCGACTAACAAGGGTCACCGGCATGACAGTACCCTCATTATGCCGCCGCACCATGCAGATCAACCGCACAGTCCAAAGCCCACCCTTAAATCTCAGAAAATAAAGGCTTTTCCTGAAAAGGTTACGATGAACAGACTCCTCCCCTGCTTCTTGCCTCGCTCAGCTCCAGGAAGGAGGAGGAGGAGGTCGCTCTCCTCCAAGGTGAGGGGGGAGAAGGAGAAGGAGGAGGAAGAGGCACTCCCTGCCCACCATCATAATTTAAAATTAAGGGCATGCAGCAGTATCATTAAATGGCGACCTTTGAACTGAAATGAGACCCAAGATGCATATTAAGAGCTCAAGACGGCTGTGAGGGAGATGGGATGGGGGATGACAGGAAGGGGGTTGAGATTTTAACAATGGTACACCCACACCCACAAACACCACACCACCGTCACAATCGCTGATGTCTTCTTATTCATTATCCCGGTGGCCCAGACACAAGACCCAGCCCCACATCACCTCTTGGCTTTTTATTGTGTGGACATTTACATTTAATTACCAGACAAAACCATAAACCTGATGATGATCTATGTGTGTGTGTGTGTGTGTGTGTGTGTGTGTGTGTGTGTGTGTGTGTGTGTGTGTGTGTGTGTGTGTGTGTGTTTATCTTTTCTAATTCTTATGCCCATTTTGGTTGAAAAGTATAAACTCTAGTTGGAGGTGCAACACGTGCAGCATACTGGTTCACTTTACCTTGCATTTAACTGACTACCTTTCTCATGCCTTTATTTACTCTTCTCTGTGCAGGGTTGTATAGTATGGCATAATTGCAATAAGCAATAAGTGGATCCTTAAGTGGTGAGGAATAAAAGTGATCTTTATGCTAGCAATGATACTTAAAATGAATTAATATATCACCATTTGTTTCTAAAGCAAACACTAACACAAAACAAAAGGGCAAACCCGATTAAAAGCAAGCTAGAATGGTTGTTGTCAGGAGGTATTGTACAGAACGAATGCCCTCTGCCATCATAGTAATCATTGATTCACTGAACAGAGACATCCGCTATATTCCCCAAGTTCTACTGTGTTGATGCAGGTAACCATGGCCTTAAAGCTGCTGTAAGCAAGAGTGAGAGCAGAACAGAGCATGATTTTGAAACCAAACCAAAAAAACATCCCTTCTCTTATTGCTCCCGCCCTGTGTTTCTACTTCTTTGAGAAGTTCTAAAGTTCATCGAATGCACCTATAATTAACAGGCAAGATAATCTGATCCAACCAGGGAAGAGATGCTCTGATTGGTCAGAGAAGCTGGTAGTGGTCTAAAATATGGTCTCGTACAGAAGCATAGGCAGTCAACGAGAAATCATATTCCTAAAATACATTTCCCTCAGTAATACCTGATGCTGCTATAATAGTTCTTAAATCATACCTATATAGCACCTTTAACCACAGAGACAAAGATACTCCTCAATCAAGTAACTAAAATGGAAAGCGGGGGATTTAGGGTGAGCCATAAAACATGAGCCCGTCTATTAGGACAAAGCAGGGAAGGATTCTTACGCATGTTGCTCAAAGCTTAGCAGTCGTTTTAAACAGATTAGCACCAAACGGCTGCTCCTTGGCAGGGGAGATCTGCATTTAAAAAGGGGGGGGGGCAAGAAATCACAACACCTCTTAATCCTGAAGTAGGGCAGAGGAAGGTAATCAATATCCAGAGAACGGTGCTCTTACTCTCTCTTATCTTAGCTCCTATTCAGTAAGAAGAGGTTAGAGGAGGAGGAGGAGGAGGAAAAGGAGGAGGGGAAAACAAGGAGCAACGAGAAGCCACAGTTAATAATTCAAGCAAAATATCGGTGATTCAGAGCTGTCAGATGAATGTATGATCTTCCAGCGACAAAGGAAGGCGTGGGCATGCCTGTTCTGCTGCATTGAAACATCCTCGAGAGAGCCAAGTGAAGACCCCTCCGATATTAACTGTATTTCAGTGTTTCCTTTTTATTATTATTTCCGCAGTTCAACCTGGCTGTATGAGGGGGAGATATTTCCCACATTATGCTAGGTCTTGTATCTGTCTAGCTGCCAGCCAGCCGAGGATAAATCACTTCCCAGCTAGCTTATTACATGAAATGAAGGAATTCATCATGGTGACAGTCGGCCGTTGCAAGGCGTCCATTGTGATCTATCTCTCAGCAATTGATTGATTCATTAACACACACACTCACTTCTTCCGAAGCTGAGCCACACACTGATGCTACATATGGTGAAAAGAACTGCGGTTCTGTGTCACCGACTCACCGTGGTTTTAGTCACCTCGATCTTTCTCTCTGTGGCGGGGTGCTCGGGCACCACGGCAACGCTGACAATCATGTTGTCACTCAGCTCATTAACTGGGCGATGAGCAAAAGCTTGTGGAACATTCTTCTTACATCACCCGGCATGAGTTATGGTATGACAGGAGTTTTATTATTCCCCCCCGATGTGCTCTAACACCTGAAACCGCCAGACAACTTTGATCGGAAAGACAGGGGGGGGGCATCGGTGCAGCAGACCTAATTATGATGTGTTTAATGATCGAAGAAATGCCTCAATGGAGGCGGAATTTACAGATATGGAGAATATGCTTTGTAATACAGACCGTTTGCAACGGTCTGTATGCAAAACAATGAAAAAGACAACACAAAGGCATGCTACATGCATAGCTATTCTATAATGGTTATTAAGGTAACCTGCTTCTCTCAGAGTTGCTAGGCTCCTCTCCTCTGATTGGCCAGCGTGTCATCAACATGGGTGTGTGTGTGTTTGTTTGTGTCTGTTTGTGTGTTTGTGTGTGTCTACGTGTGTGTCTGTGTATGTGTCTGTGTGTGTGTCTGTGTGTGTGCGTGTGCGTGCGTGTGTGACTGTGTGTTTGTATGTGTGTAACGAGGAGACAAGCAGACAGCAGTCCTTCTCTTTCCATTTGATTACATTAATGACAAGCTTCCAATGGCTGGCGTGCGTAACAATCTAAGCCAGTGATTTTAATTAAAAGGCATTTCAGTTTAGCCTTTAGGCAGCCAGATTCCACATCGATAGATTTGTGAATACAAACAGTTTTTTCTTTTAAGTATTTCAACAGGGCTGACCCGTGCTCATGCTGTTCATCTCCTTAAATGAGAGCGTTCACCGAGGGAGAAAAGTTTCAGCATGATTACTGAAGAACTTTATACAGCGAACTGCACATCAGTGTAGGACTTATTGAAAATTAATGAGCGGGAATTTAAGAAATGTGATATCAAAAATTATAATAAATCATGCATGATGCATAGATGTAAAACGAAAATGTATAATACACGGATAAGTTTGACAGAAGGAGAGCCGAGTAGTTTGCTCGTTAGTGCACTCGAGCCATCTACCTCTTTCCTAACAGTCAGGATCTCTGCCCGCTTCCCTTCACCCACTTATTCTAAACCTTGTGTACGTTCTGCAGAATAAACCCCAGCAGGAGGCCCATCTGTGTAGCGTTGCTAGGTGACATAGTCCACTCAGAGGGAGGGCTGCGGTTGGAGGTTTGGTCATGTGGTACACCTGAACAGTAAAACAACACAATACATAACTCGTTGCTGGGAATAGCTCTAGTTCACTCCGCCAGTGAACCAAAACAAGGAGACTATGTTGCAAGAGTCTTTAATATCCACATTTTAAATTAATACATTTGAGAGTAGTTGGGTAGGGAGATGGGCTTTGTGTTGTTGAAAAGGAATCTGCATCCATCAACCATTGCCAATAGCAAGCTTCCTCGTGAAAGGGACAAATAGGAAACCTTTTCAACTATGTTGTAGTTCTGGTTGTACTACACGCCTGGGTAAATGTATCTGAATGGATACCCATTCCTTTTTTCTGTTTTGGAACAGTGTCAGCTGTAAGAGTGGGCCAATAAGGGAGCTCATCCAGATGAGTCTGTCTGCGGATAAACAGAGGAATGTCACACTGTAACTGCTGGGGATTCGCTCTCCTCTCCCTGCAATCAACCATCTGTTGCTGAGCCTTGAGAGTTACACTAAATTGATTTGTGTGTGAGAAACAGCTGGCAGATATAGTTATTGCATTTGCTCCCATTTAGTTTGCATGGGTGTTGACACACCAGTGCAATAATGTGAAAATTAATGTACAAATTACACAGTGATAAAATTAATCAAGATAAGAAATCTTTTGAAAAAAAAAAGGAATAATAAAACGCCCTTCCTCAAGCGGGGTTGTGAGCGAACCACCACAATTACACAAGATACTATCTGGTCCTGTTTATGCTTCTGCTTCTCTATCGCTGTCTGAATGGCTTCATCATGAGTAAAAAGGCTGCTTTCCTTTGTGCAGAATTCTGTGTCTACTGATAACGAAGGGTTATTACAAGATGTCCTTCAGCGGCAGTAAGCAGCATGCATCCACCCTGACACGGCATCCGCGTCCTCTACTGTCCCTCCAGCTCTCTTGTCCACATAACGGCACGCTCCCAGTAGGACACACCAGGGACATGTTTAGGAGGGGAAGAAAAGTGTCTGACAACACCATCACCATGCAACGTTGGCTTGGAGGCAAAAGTTGTGATCTTCGGCTCAGTGCTCGTTCTGACAGATCCCTGATTTTAACACAGTATATCCATGTACTTGTAGGATAGAGCATGGAGGAGTATATCTTTCTACAGCGACCACACAGTCTTTGGATGTTGGGAGGACCTCTACTGGGAGCTGGCAATGTATCAAATAGAGGGAATGTGCAATTGCTAGCTAGCTGGCTGCTTTTTGAGTCAACCATTGTTGTAGAATGCTCTCACAAAGGGCTCTTGCAGTTCTTTAGACATAACCCAGTATGTTTCCATGTACCAGGACATATAAGAACGAAAATCCTATTACATTCTTAGTGCACTTTAACCTCAGCGATTCTGTTAGTATTCATCAAAAGTGGGTTTTTGAGGGTTCTAGTGGTACACTGACATCACTAGTCTCTTGTCACCACATCATCATTTGTCCGCCATCACTTCCTGGAGTGATGGCCTCACCGCCTGACCTCCTGGGGAACCTTAGATGGTGACTCAGCTGGAAAAATATTTAATGAGAGGGAAGGAGAATGAAGGAAAAAAATAATATTACAGAAGTTTTGGAGGGAGTAGAAAGGGGGGAAAGTGCAAAAACTAGACAAAACCAAGAAATGTTCTGTACAAAAGCCATACAAGATTGACATTGCGGGGAACGTGTGTGCGTGCATGCCTGTGCACGTGGGTACACTGTTTCACGGGCACATTTATAAAAGAGCGACAGAATAGAGACGAGAGGAGCTGATGAGTCCCACTAACAAGCTACTTCATCCAATGAGAAATGGTACTGCCCGATAGCAGCTCTCTCTCTCTCTCTCCCTCTCTCTTCTGACCTACCTTGAAGAGAGAGAGCGAGGGTGAAAGAGAGAGAGAGGGGGAGAGATGGGCTGAGAGGAACAGAAAGAGTGAGAGAAAGAGAGAGAAAGAGAGGGGTAGAGAGGGAAAAAGTGGGAGAGCAACTATTGAAGCGGTTCAGAAAGATTCCACATTACTTCATTGCTTGTACAGTGAGCAAGGATACAATGGCTTTTAATCCACCCCAATGATAGTACAGTCATGACTCCGATGCTACAGGGTTACACAGGCAGAGGAGCAGGGTACATGAAGGATAGACACGATTGCAAACTGCTGACAATGCTGTCACTACCAAATCCTTTATCTCCTGCCGGATCCTCACTGGTCATGTGCAATGGCCATCACCTACAGTTCCTTCACCACACATGACTGACATGCAAAGAAAACCTGATGAGGTTTAATAGGCCTATATATGCCTACTAAGGAAGCGGGCAGTTCACAAATAGTATGCTTCTGTCTAGAATATAAAGAATTCATAATTAAAAGCCATCAACGAAGCAGCAAAATGTTCACGTTCACGTATTTCTTACAGCAGCTTTTACATCCCTTTGGAGTCAGGTTCGGCTCTCTGTACGTGTTTGAGGAACTTCTTTCCTTGTTCTTCCTCTTTACAACCCGTAATATACGGATGCTCAGATGTTGTTAAGGTGATCAGCCTCTAACCACCCGGTGAGACGCCAGGAAATTGTGGTTCATCTTAAATATCTTTGGAAATGTCAACATAAATTGGCTGATTTGAGATTTTAGATATATTTTTCCCTTGAAAGATAATCTCTCTCTCTCTCTCTCTCTCTCTCTCTCTCTCTCTCTCTCCCCCCTCTCTCTCTCTCCCCCCTCTCTCTCTCTCCCCCCTCTCTCTCTCTCCCCCCTCTCTCTCTCCCCCCTCTCTCTCTCTCTCCCCCCCCCCCTCTCTCTCTCTCTCTCTCCCCCCCCTCTCTCTCTCTCTCTCCCCCCCCTCTCTCTCTCTCTCCTCCCTGACCACCACATCCTCCCCGGGGGCTGGGGCACGCAGCAGGGCTCTGACATTAGTATGCACACAGCCTGCAGTCACACCTTGATGTGCAGCCACATGATTTCACAGTCCACCCTGATGCCACAGATCATATTTATAGGCGTGCGTGCGGGGGCAAGACGGATGAGAAGGGCTTGAAGAGCTTTTATTTGATTTTGTATTTATTTATTTATTTGGAACGTCATATACCAATTTTATTTACAGCAGATGTTCCAGTTCAACCAAACCCAAAGTGTTGGAATTTGGGGAGATTACATTTTTTAAATCCAGATTTTTTGGAATACTCTACATTGTATATCTATGTAAATAATGAGGGGAATTTCATTCATCTTGAGGCAGGGTGAGATGAAATATATCTGTCCTCGCCTTGTCCCGTAAGTGTTTTTACAATTACATCCCTTCGTGGGTGTGTCTGTGTGTGTGCGCGCGTGACCTTGGGAATCAGCCAGGTATCAATTGAAACCTGTCTTGATTCTAATCTTCATAATTAATGGGTGAAGGGCTCCTTGTCCTTTATGATATTTCATCTCTGAAGAAATGAAGACGATGTTTCTGCTTCCTCATTCTGACACCGATTGATTTGTGATGGAGTCCTGGCTCCCATGTCTGTAGGAATGCCACTACCACAGTATCAAAAGCAATCCATGTATCCACACTTTCCGGACACAAAGGATGTCTTGCTGGGTCTGATTGAATAGCGCCATGTCTGATTAGTCACAACAATGAGCAGCGGAAGTGGCTTTTTTGTATTCTAGAGTTTTCTCTGTGAACACAGAGGCTAGCTATCGGACCGAAAATTAGCTCTCTTCTGTGACAAACTTCAACCTGAAACGGTCGCAGAAAAGTGCCGCTCGGAGTGGACGAATCAAAGCTGCATTGTCATTCCTCGAGAAGGTTGGGGTGGCAAATTGAAGGGCTTGTTAATGATAAACTAGCCAATCATATTTCTGTAATGAATCATCTTCTCGTATCTGGAGACAGTGCAGCCTTATTACCCATTTCGTTCACCACCGCCACAGTAGAAATAGATGAGAATGACACTTGTGGTACCACATAAAAATGTTATCCCCGGCTTTAAAGCTTATCAAGCAGACAGTAATGACATTGAGTGAGTGAATTGTGTGTTGTGATGGATATCTCTGTGAGTAATATGACACCAAATTGAGTTCCAACCCTCATATTGTTCTGCTTGTGGACTCTGCAAATAACTCGGGTCCCTCTGTGCTCTCTCGCTCACTCACTCTCCCCCTATATACAGCTGCAGTCTCTTGTCCTGCTCTCTCACTCTTTTTCACTGCCCCTCTCTCTCTCCTTCTCCCTCCCTCCCTCCCTCTCCCCCTCTCTTTCCCTCTCCCTCTCCCTCTCCCTCCCTCCCTCTCCCCCTCTCTTTCCCTCTCCCTCCCTCCCCCCCTCTTTCCCTCCCTCTCGCGCCTTCCCTTTCTCTCCCTCTCCCTCCTTTCCCTTTCTCTCCCTCCTTTCCCTTTCTCTCTCTCCTTTCCCTCTCTCCTTTCCCTTTCTCTCCCTCTCCCTCTCTCGCTACCTCTCTCTCTGGCTCAATCTCTCTGTACACTGCCCTGTCTCTCTCTCAGAGCCATTTTTCATGGTTAAGATTCATTCAAACAGGTGGAGAAAGACATTTTTTTGGGGGGAGGAAACTCATATGGCCGCATCGTGACAGATAACAAATGGTAGTATTGTCCGGTGGTCATGGCAGCCTCCGGGGTCCATGGGAGGATGCTGGGGAACGCTGTGAGCCAAGCTCTATTTGCATCGGGACCCCCTCCTTCCCCCTACACCCCGGACCCTAACTCTTCCCTTCTCCAAGTGCCCTCCTCACAAAGCCTTTGAGGAGGAGGGTAATTAGGTTCCGTAGAGAAGAGGCAGCATTCCACACAGCAGCAAATTACTCCTACACCCGATAGATCGGCTGAGGTCCACACAATCCCAGGAATCAACGGGAACTACGGCAGAAAGGAATGTGGTGGAAACGTCTACCGTCCTGGTTTTTGGACAAGGGGGTTCTCAGGACTTTCTTCTCCATGTGTACCGGTGGGGGTCAGGGGCTTGGCAGTTGTCACAAACAAATCCCCCCCCCCCCCCTCCCCCACGGATTAATAAAGTGGTTATCTATCTTGTTATCTTTCTATCGATCACGTTGGGGCTTATCCCGCTGCACCTTATTTACTATACAAGGATAAATTGAAGCAATAGGCCGCACTATTGCAAGGTCGGGTCAAAAAAGGCTCTTTATGTCGGCTGTGTGCACCCTTTTAGAGTGCACAACGCTTCTGCTCTAAATGCCATATTGGAGTGGGCTGTGTTATTTACAATAAAGAGGGACACAAGAAGCATTTACCACATTGATTTCCCTCGCAGTGTGTTGCTAATTGGTTAGCATTCAAAAGCTACTTTTTCACCGTGATTAATGTTCCACCATGAATATTATACCCTGTAACTTGGAGCCACATTCATGACGTATATTGGTTTTCAAATCAGAATACACCAACGTGATCAATAAGAATTTCCTCTCATCAACCTTCTAATAATATGGACAGAACACTTCCCTATCGAGGTATTATTCAAAGTGACACTTATTTTTGAGGGCCTGTACCACTTTGTGTATAATAGACCACAGCAATGCAGGCTTTCTCCCCCTCTTTACACTAAATGTGTTTAATCCAGGATGGTTTAACTATACATTTTCTGCTATCCTGCCTGCCTCAATGTTTTGTCACAATTTGTGTGCGTGTGTGCATGCACGCACATGCGTGCGTTCGTGTGTGTGTCTGTGTGTCTTCAGTTTGCAAATAGGCGTCGGTATAGGAGCCTGCTGCTTCAAATACACCGCTAGCGCATTAGCTCCATCCACGCAAGGAAATGAAGGAATGCCTGCCTATAAACGTTCCTTGCATATGCTTCCCTGCAAAAGCACAGAGTAGGGCTTGATTATTAACAGAGGGAAGCACCGTCTCTTCCCTCATGCCCCAGCCTGGGTGGAGGAGAAGGTGGAGGAGGAGGGACTCTCTTTTCTGTGTGCATGCATCCATAATTTGCAGCTAAGTGCTCATTGATGCATTATACATATTAGATAATGTATTACGTGTCACCCGGGCGGACCCCGAGCCGTGGCCGGTGTGCCCCCCCCCTCCCACACACACACATCCCCGCCTGGAGGAGCTGTGACTGTAGTGCCGATAGCCTGCGTGCTCTCCTTCTGTCACATTTCTGGGAACACTGACACGTCGTGATGGCGCTCGTGCCCCGGCCACAATTAATCTTTCACCCCCCCAGGAGCGAAAGGATGGGGGGCGGGGGGTGGGGGGCTCGTTCAGGGCGGAGTCATTCCATCTGCCTCCTTCCAGGGATCACGGCGTTCATTCTGAGGATCGTCGTTGTCGTCGCCAATAACGTTCCGTTATTACATAAAAAAGAAACGAGCGTTTTGTGATTTTTTAAATACCATTTAGAGCTTCATTCCAGAAGCCCGCCGCTCATGTTGAGGAGCAGTGACGCGTGTCATATGGAGACTGAGGTCGGACTCCAGCGCCGGGTTCAAATACAGCACGCCGGGAATCAACATAGGAGGCTAGCTCTCACAACCGCCCGTCCCACTACACTCACACAAAATAGGCAAAAGGAGAGACTAAAACGTTGACGATTGTTGACCTAATCTAAATGTCGTGCTTCGAATTTAATGGACAGTATTGTAAATTCAGAATTATTACTGTAGTGTGGTGCTGTAAAGTATTTCTGGCTTCCCTCTGTCAGAATAATGCCTTGTGAAATGGACACTGGCCATGCCTCTGCCCTAACTGCATTTCCGATATCGATGTTACATTTACATCGCAATACATCCTTCCATACCGCCCAATAAAGAAATTGTATATGCCGTCTATATTTCAAATAACAGCTGGTTCAAGTAATCTTTACACCTGAAAAGGCACAGAATGAGTTTACATCCTGCATATGTTTACCATAATCCCCCCACTTTCTTCTGATTCAACTGTGGAAGCAAACTTCCAATTCCTTAGATACCGTAGATCTGTGTGTTTCTTCACTGGTTCTCATTAAATGAAGAAAGAATGTAAATATATGGATGAAACCGACAAACTGATCTTCAGCTTTCTCTCGCCCTCCCCAAGCTGGAGAAAGGACCCTATATTGATAACAAGCAATGACATAGAGCTATATGGCTTCATAGACATATTTAGACACATACACACCACACATATATACCATATGCATACACATCCCACATCGGGGCCTTCCAGAGGCCTGCTTAGCCTTTGAAATTGGGTTTGTCACGCATTCCTTACGGAGGGGAGTAATTTCATGGTGCTGAACTGGTATTGATGGAGCCTGGGTAAATGAGGCACGCAGCAATCGTTAACTTTAATAACCATAAAGATGTGGCCATCACAGTCATACCGGCCTCTCAGAGGAAAGCAATACAGGTGATTAAGAATCGACCTGGGTCCAAACGGGCCGCGGCCCTCTCAATCCTCCCTAATGGAATTACCAGTTAAACATGTCAAGACCATTACCAACAATAGAGCCGTTTGCTTTTCTGTTTTTATATTTGTAGTTAAATGCAGCTTAACTTCATAGCTCCAGCGGAGAGTGATACCCCCGTGGAAGACAAGGTCCATTAAATGTCCTCATCGCTCTCATTCAGAAGAGATATAGCAGACATAAACTCACATATGTGTTGCAGTCTTCCACAGCTTAGGAGCAGGGTAGTCTTAAGCAATACATCAAACTTTATTCCAAAAAACAACACAAGCCAACAAACCCATCACCTGCCGTACCAAGGCGGTAGGTTTGTGAAACCTCTGGTGTGCTGGGTCAGTAGTTCCCACTTCCTGTCAATCATTACGAGCAGTGGTGAATCCCATGGTCCATAGTTCTCATCCTACTCATCTCTCAGATAACTCTCCCCCTCTCTCTCTCACATAAATCTCCCCCTCTCTCTCTCGCGCGCTCTCTCTCTCTCTCTGCACTGCAACCGTGATGTCCTGCTGTTGTTTATCCACCCCACTTCCCCCCGTTGCCCCAGTATTGTGGCAGCTTCTGTCTAGGGGAATAAAGGCAGCAGATCGCAGGGTCAGGCCTGCAGTGTACCAATAGGAGCTGCTAATAACTTAGTAAATGGGGAATCGACCTCAGAGTCTGCTTCCAATAGTGCAATGAGGTTATGTGAACCAAAAGAAGTGTAAGAAAAATGATAGTTCATGCTGGTTTTGTTCATTTTGTTCATGGTTTTGCAGTTATTTCCACAGTTGGCTTTACAGACTAATCCTATTGGGTTGAAAGGCAAAACACTGGGCATTCATGCTGATAACATGTTTGGTAAAAAGGAAGTGACAGAGTGCATGTGGCCCTAGTGACACACTGGGAAAATGTTCTGAAAATTATTGTTCGGTGGTTTGAGACAATCTACAGTCTTGGGTTGAAAAAGCAAACCTGTTATCCTGCCTCAGCAGCTCTTCCACAATTGCGACGTAATAATATATATTATGTAAAATGATGAAACGTGGTGGTCTTTACTCCGCTCTGTTCACCTCCCATTAACACGGGTGGGTGAGCCAGTCAGACTGTGCACTATCAAGTATCCAAATGGAATTA
Source organism: Gadus macrocephalus (assembly GCF_031168955.1). NCBI lineage: Eukaryota > Metazoa > Chordata > Actinopteri > Gadiformes > Gadidae > Gadus > Gadus macrocephalus. Next base: position 11,560,133 of record NC_082394.1, read on the forward strand.
TTGTTCAAGCACTCCGTCGGTGCACATCGCCTCTCTCTTTCTCCAGCAGCCACGTGCAGGGTGCCTGCGCCGCAGATAAGGAGAGAGACATGCCTATAATACACTCACACGGCTATGACGGCCCAGCAGGCAGAAATACATACAGCACTGCTGTCGCCCGCACTCTTCTGACTACTTCACACGTCGGCTATATAACGCAGGAAGCAGGACGCTAAGGGCAGAAACACAGCTGAAACTGTATTAGGCCCTGGCAGCAGGGCTTCCTTCTTACCGGGAGTAGGACCCTAACAATGGCTTCAAGACCATGAAAAAAAAACACACAAACTCAGACTCAGACTCAGACACACACACACACACACACACACACACACACACACACACACACACACACACACACACACACACACACACACACACACACACACACACACACACACACACACACACACACACTAAGAGTCATTCTTTCGGTTGTTCCATTTCCTGGGGTTAGCGTGTGACCTCGTGTTACGGTTTCACCACGAGGACACTCTGTGGGCCGCGTCGGGACGGCGTGGCTTCTGATCAATAATGGAGGCCCTATCAGTTGCAAAGATTGTCGTTAAAATAAAATAAAACGGAACGCTCTCACCACCAGCTGTAGAACTCATCCATTTGGAGTCCACACTCGGTGAAGCCTTTTAGCATGTTTAAACGCTGCCCTGAGTAGACCGGGTGCATTCCTGAAGCCCTCCCTTGATGTTTAAGTAATGCTTCATTAAACATACATGCAAACGGGGACAAATGGCCCGCATCCTCTTTGATTGCCCTCTCTCTTAAAAGAATGCTTTAATATTTTCCTTTTAAACTTGAATCTACAGTCAGGGATGCTGATTAGTGTCCCATGTTGGCTGTCACATAGGACTTAATAAGACAAACAGAATAGAGTTGGTTTTCATTGCTGAGATGAATGACAGCTTTTCAATCAAGCTGTGTTTCATGACGTGCAGCAATGGGCAAACAAAAAGGGCTGCTTCTATAATGGATGAATTCATGGCACAAAAAAAAACGTTAGAAAAAAGCAATTGAACTCGATAACAAATGAAGTTCCAGACAAAGTCGGAGTTTGAATGAGTGAGTTGGGCCAACTTAAATAAAGAGTACAAAGCTGCTACACATTTCACGATTTCTGTAGATATTATCTTGGTTAAGATTAAATCCTGTCTTCAACGTGGAAAGCATATCTATGAACCATTTTTAGAAAGAATAAATCATTAACAATGGGGGGCTGAATGTGTACTCAAAAGGCCTGACATGTCCCTAACAAAATGACTGGGACTGAATATCTTGATGGGCTAGAGAGCAGTTACAAGAAGAGTCTTGGAGAGAAACAGAAAGAGAGAACGGGTAGAAAGGATGGGCTTAGTGGGTCTGTCTCCAGAAGAAATTAGGCATTCGAGTATGCAGGCTCAGGCGACTTGTTTTCACCTGAGTGCCCACTGATTAAGTTGTTTCCAAGAGGAGGAGGAGGAGAAATACATGAGAGGGTTCTCGACTTTTCCTGGCGTCCCTGCTAGTGTCCTTCCCGAGCCATATGCTGGGCTGAAACGACTCAAACTCCTTGGGAAAGATGGAGAAAAATAGCGACGGAGGGGGAAAAACACAGAGGACAGAAGGTGACTGAAATGACACACGCAAGGAGTGAGTGTTTATCTCGTGTCACAAAAAAATTACCAGATGCAGTGAGACCAGAAGGCGGCAGGCTGTTCTTTGTCATTCAAGAGGATGAAAGCAGAAAGCCCTGCGCTCCTTCCTCGAGGTTCTGCTGGGAGTGTGCTCGCTGCGCTGCAGAACACTCGTCACGGTGACCTTGTGTTATTGGGACAATGCAGCTTTTAGGGGTTGGTTGTTTTTAAACCGTGAGGGTGTATTTGCATTCCTACAAACATCTTTGTGGAGCAAACTACAACCCCGTCACTGCAGCAAAACGATCGTTACTATATTCTGAATGTCATCACAAACATAACTGTGACAAAGCAGACATCCCAGGCCTCATTTCCGAACTAATCTACTAATTCCCCATGCTTGCTTCGTCCTGTATCCATTTCGCAGTTGTTGTTGCCTTTTTGTTAGAAAGCTCCTACCCTCATTAACAACTTTTGATTGGCCGATGTGCTAAGCTGTAAACAACAGGGGCATTGATTTCTTCAGACATAATCACCTCATCCAGTCGTGTAATGGCTGCTGTCAGTGTGGGCAGCCGGGAGAAAAATGGGCGGCCGACGGTCCCGTCGTTGCCCTTCACCTCCCCTCATCAAAGGCCAGAGTGCACCGCCACCCACTCTATCTCTGTGGGTTGGTTTAACCCTTTTAGCCAGCCGACAGGCCCTAAGTACTCTATCCATCACAACCTGCACACACGTCACAAGTCATTTACAGTCGCGCATCACAGCCGCATAAACAATTACAGTGTACCTGTGGGTTGGCGATCGTGCACACATGCACATGCCCACAGACACACACACACACACTGCAGACACATGCTCCTCTCCCCCCACACACACACACACACATAAAACACGAATCCAAAAATCACACAGGCAAACACACACACCCAACCCTATGTGTAAATAAAAACAAATTTCTAGTGGCTGCATCCCAGTGGTTTATGCTAAATGTATCATGACAGACACATTACCATCGACATATCTCTGCTAATGTACAAGCTAGTACGACAACTAACACAGACTCACACAAAGACTACACAAAATGGTCAGCATCAACTCTCATCCAAAACTGGGAGTCATTTTCACATTTAATAGATGTTGTCTGAGTGGCCAATGGTCCTCTAAGTGTCTGTCTTGGCAGGCTCAGCTGAGCTATAGAGAAGAGGTCTGGTCCAATAGGTTCACATTCATTTACCAGATGGCACTAGGTGATTGGTCAATAGCATAGTCTTGGCCCACAGTGAACCATTGCTTATTGGTTAAACCTGCATCAATCAAGTGTGCCAGCACGCATGCATATGTCAATGTGCATGAAGGTAGGGACATGGGAAATGTGTTGGTTTCTTAAAGTGAACTGTTCATTGGCCCGGTCCCATTCAGGTGGTTGATTCATTGGTACCCACCTTTAAACTCGTAGCTCAGTGGTTAAACAGCAGTTTTGATTATAACATACATAAAGGGTTATTATTGTTTGTCTTAAAAGGCTGGCTCACTGCTGCAATAAATGTTACACAACAGATACAATAGATAAATAAAACAGTTGTTCACATAAAAGTCCACTGCTCCTGTGGAAGAAGTCCAACTTCCTTCCCCTAGTTTCAAATAGTCCCCTTTCCGAAAGCAACATAACTGCCTTTTCATTAACATAAAAAATGTTAATGAAAAAAGCTCACCATTTAACACCCGACCTTACTGACTTTGCTAAAGGAGTTTAAATTTCATCATTTACCCATCATAATAGTTCAGACCTACTGAGCAATCTTAACTCAAGCATCAGACAACAAACCACAGGCCTATCGGGTGGATAAAGAAGCTGTTTTTACAGAGCGTAGACCGTGTGATGCGAGTGTGATGTCTGGGATTTTAGCACACTTGGGAGATTTTTTTTCTTTTCCTCTTCACCAATCTTTTCAGAATCTGCTCTTGGCCTCTTCCTGCCCAGAAATATCACAACAACAGTCGTTCAGGAGTCACGTTAACACTGCATGACAGCAGCGTCCAGCAGAACTGCAAATGTTTGCCTTTTAATCCTCCGCTCAGCTGCCTTTGGTCTGGCCTCCGTGCGACAGTGACGAGAATGGGAGAGGAAGAGTGTGGCCAAACTTGTCTGGTGCCTCTCTGAGTACACTATTTAATATCCCAGGCTTTTCAAAAATTGTATATAAAACAACAGGGGGCGGGAAACACATTTATCTTTTTGTCACATCGATTCCAGACATTGAGTAGTCCTACATTTCTGGGAGTTTTTTTTTTTCAAAATAGGATTGAGGGAAGTTTCTGGCATTTCTACCTATTTCCTCCGCTCAGTCTTCTTGAAGAGGATCTATGCTCTATGCTCTTCCTGTTTACTTCTCTCCTACAATTCCTCCTTTGTTTCTCTACCTTTGTCTTTCTTCGTTTCTATCATCCTATCTTTCTCTCTTTCTGTCTTTCTTTCTCTCTTTCCGTCTTTCTTCTTCTCGCCACCTCTCCCTCCTCGTCTCGTCTCCCTCTTCTCTCCTTACTCTCCCCTTGCGTCGCGCGTGCACTGCGATGAACTCGGGAGCTTTAATTGTTGGACGAGGGCGTGCGTTGCGGCGGCCGTCAGCGGAAGATAAAGAGCCTCGTCCCGTGGCGTGAGGCAGGGGAAGAGCGGTGATGGAGGGCCGCTCTCCTGCAGCTCCGCTGGCTGCGTTAGCCCTGCGCTTTATAACTGTGAAGGGCCACTTCCAGTGGCTCTCCCATTACTCACCGCCTTGGCCAGGTCCACGACAGCCAGACACACCCTGTTCTCCTTCGCTTTTCTCTCTCTTCCCTCTCTCTTCCGCGCTCTCTGTCTCTCTCTCTCTCTCTCTCTCTCTCTCTCTCCCTCTGCTTCTCTCTCTCCATCTCTCTCTCTCCCTCTCTGTCTCTCTCCCCCTCTCTAGCTTTCGCTTTCGTTTTAAAAAAAGGCCCTGTAGCTTCATCTCCCCCCCCGTCCCCAGGGCAACCATCCCCATTGTTATGGTGACCTAGTGGAGCCCTTAGAACATCCTGACTCCTCTCTTTACCGCAGAGAAAATCATCTCTGACGTGTGCCATTGTCACTCCGGGACCTATTGTGCAGCATTTGCTGTGACGGATGTCCACATACTGTGGCAGTGCCTTGGCAATACCCGAGACATTCCTATACACCGAGTGAATCATATTAATGCCATTTGAAAAGCAGCGAGGATGCATCAGGATGTGGGCTGGTTCGTAGGCAGTGGGGACAGGCAGTGCGGAGGGAAAGGCAATTAAATGTAATAATGGAGATCCCTCCTGGGGCAGATCCTTACACACACGTGGGGAGAAGATCCCTGAGAGACGTATTTTTGCAGCGTGCGTTGTGTGAAAGGATTTTCAGAACATTCCTGGGAACAAGATCTATACATATATATCAAAAAGTGGAACCAAATTGCCATTGACATTTGTTTAATTTGTTCAGAGTTCTCGTTATGCCACGAGAACGATGACAACGCTGCTGTAGACTTGTGATAAAAGTTGAACATTCAGTGTCTGAAAAGAAACGCTGCTTCTCTGTATAGATTGTCACCTGATCATTTAACCTCCTCACGTTGACAATGTCTGTGTTTTTTTTCCCTTTCCTGCAGAGGGAGGGACGTGTGAGGTGATCGCAGCCCATCGGTGCTGTAACAAGAACCGCATCGAAGAGCGCTCCCAGACCGTTAAGTGCTCCTGTTTGCCGGGAAAAGTGGCCGGAACGACGCGCAACAAGCCTTCATGCGTTGACGGTGAGATAGCATCACGTGTCTTCTAATGTGCTGTGTTGCGGTGTGTTGGTCGTAACATGTGTCAGTTACTAGATGCTGGTTGAAGGTTTGAGGAGCAAACCAGATGAATTATTCATGTTCAGTTTTCACTGTTTTTACATAGGAGATATACAACACCTAACATAATTCCACAAAGGGTAGCGTAAGAAGTAAAGCCAGGAAAGACGAGAAACTAATGTCGTCCAAAGTTGGCCAACATCGCTTGGACATGAAGTTTTGGGGCAATATTTTCTTTCACCGTAAATCTTCTCCGTAGATGTTGATATAATCTCCACATTACCAAGAAGGCTTTGACCCAGCTGCATTGAACAATGTCATAATAATATATTTATGTCATGATAATATATTTGCACATTGTAGGTGCAAATATATTATCTTATCCCGGTAATAAGGGCTGCAACAAATCTATATATAGAGGTAACAAGGGTTGGCAAAAAAAAATAAGATATATCAAGGTAACAAGGGTTGCAACAAACATCCATACATCAAAACAATAATAAAAATACATAAAACTAATAAAAAAAAGATTTATCGAATAGCCGTATAATGCAATATGGGTTATGTGCTTACACATAAACCTTATGGCCAGTGGCCTTTCACAAATCTTTATCCTTCTTTGATGGCAACCATTCAATTGAAAACTTTTTATGTGTTGCTGAGAATCATGGGAGAGGGAGCACGACTCAGTGTTGATGGCTGAGCACCTGAGCGTTTGCTGCCATGTGGTGGATCACTTTGCCTGGGGCCGCCCAGACTCTGGCAAATGAATAACTAATAAACACAAGCCAGGGGTTTTCTGGACAAGCACGTCTGACTTGTTCTCCCTGGCTGAGGGAACAATTGTCAGCGAGACACAACACCCCCGGAAACAGAGGAGGAGGAGGAAAATCAGAAGCCCGGTAAGGCAGAAACAAAGAGGCTACAGCTTCATGGCACAACAGCAAAACTCCTGGCTCATCCACCTCACCCTCAACCTTCACCGGGGATCAAAGTCATCTCTGTGACTGGTCCCCTTCGTGCCAATAAGGAACGCCACAGGAGACCCCTGTATCATGAGTAATGCTATAGGGCAGGGCTTTGACCCCACTGCACACACAGTGGCTTTCACAGGTTGGTTAGCCACGGCTGACAGCCGAGGAACCCCGGAATATGAATTAGGAATGGGCCGCCACAAGAGCTTTGAGCTAATTCAGTGTAAATAATTACGCTGCAAGGAATGTTTCTAACTTTTTTCTTCAGCAGAGGGTTGCAGGTGGCTCAGAGGTAGTCAATTATGGTGTTTGGTTCACTTGTTTGATAAATTTGCATGGTTTAATTTAATTTATTTTTTCTGACGTTCAGATACAATAGTGATAGTGTACAAAAGATAGTGTACGGAAGAATATTATACTATTTTAACTTTGCATAATAATTGATCATGATGATGTCATATAACAGTAAGTTTGACGATTGTTTTGGTTGTCATATACCCATCGTAGCATTATACTATAATAATATTTCCTAACTATAGCACTTTCTTTTAAGAAGATGTTCTTCATTTAAACACTGTTTTTTATTTATTTTTTTAAATGAAAATAAATCCATCTAAGAGAAAAACCAAAGGCTGACATAAATGGATGAAATTAAGAGACTGGTGTTGTAACGTCAGAATGAGAGCAAGAGCACGAGAGAGAGAGAGCGAGAGAGTGAGCGCGAGAGAGAGAGCGAGAGATGAAGACAGAGAGAGAGAAACATAGCAATGGTGCATTTTTGGGAAAGGGGAGGGTAGCTAGGAATGGTAAAATAGAAAAACTTTTTTGAGGGGAAGATGGAAGGATGAGGTTGACCTGAGGACGGGAGACAGAGAGAGAGACAAAGAGAGCGAGATAGAGCCAGAGGATGAGGGAGGGAGAAAGGAAGAGAGAGAAAGGGAGAAAGATATTGAGAGAGGGAGAAGGGGAGAGAATGGATGGGAAGGAGAGAGAAATTGAGAGAGAGACAAAGGGAGAGAGACAAAATAAGAGTGTGAGAGAATTAGGGAGGGAGAGAAGCCCTGTGATGTTTACTCCCAATCTCTCCGTGAGCTTGGGGGAGACTGACTTCCTGAATGAGTTGCTCTAATGGCTGCTGCTTTAATCAATAGAGCTCTGATAGAGGGGGGAGTGGTGATTAAAGATAGAGGCGAGGAGGCCAGCAAGACCATCTCCCTGGACAGTTCCAGCACCATGCTGCCCCAACAAACACCTTTTAATCGCAAGGTCTTTCTTGACTGAATATTAAACGCGCTGAGGTGCACCACTTGTGAAGTGCGCAGACAGTCCACACACAGCCAGGGCATTTATAGTTGCCGTTCGGCCCCAACATTGGTGCCGACACGTGTTTGCGTGTGTGTGTGTGTGTGTGTATGTGTGTGTGTCTGCATGCGCGTGCGCCTTTGTGTGTGTTTGTAGTTGGAAGGGGTTTTGACGTCCCCCAGAGGTTCTCGATACTTAAATGCCAATCGAAACCTGATAGTCCTGTGTGTGTGTGTCTGTGTCTGTGTGTGTGTGTGTGTGTGTGTGTGTGTGTGTGTGTGTGTGTGTGTGTGTGTGTGTGTGTGTGTGTGTGTGTGTGTGTGTGTGTGTGTGTGTGTGTGTGTGTGTGTGTGTGTGTGTGTGTGTGTGTGTGTGTGTGTGTGACCCCCACTGGGCATCTGTCCCTGTGCCTGCATGAGGGATTAAAGACTTGTGGAGTCAGTGGCCTATCCCCTCAGCAGCTACAGCAGTGGGGCCCAGATGGGGCCCTCTCCCTGGGCCCCACAGTTATTAATGTGGTGTCCAGATGAGGAATGATGCTGTGGTACCAGCTCATCTCAGCAGGCCCTGGGGGACACCTTCTGACATGGATGTCCTATAAGAACGCACCACAACACACACACACACACACACACACACACACACACACACACACACATACAGAATAACACTCATTCACATGTGCACACACTCAAACACACACACACACACACACACACACACTACACACACAAACATGCACACGCTATAAACCACAGACATACACAAATTGCTGCATGGATGCACGCATTCAAAACCCATCATGATGAACATCAATCGCAAAATACACATTACACATCTACCAATATACGGCTTGTTGTGCCTCCCTAAAAAAACAACACAGGTCATGATTGCAAGATCGGAAAACCTGAAGGAGTACAAGCAGCTCTTACCCTTGGCCCTCTGATGCAGAGCTAGCCTATCAGCATACATATATATCATATACATTATGATGGCTAGCCGTGCTAGACTAGCATCATCAATGTAATACAACGCGGAAACAGCACAAAACTGCCCTGTGTATCAGCATTCCATGCTCTAGGCAAAGCCTTGTTTCAATGGTTGCACTCGTGGGTTAATTGCCCTCGAAACGCTGAATGATTTGGTCCTAATTAATGTACGGCAGCGCGAGGACAGCTTTCATGGTGGAGAGGTGTCAGACTCTGACAGGGGGGCCGGCTGTCAGATTATCCCTGTAGCTGGAATTGATTATTAGCTCTGACAAGGAGGACTTTGTCCCAGTTATGTCATGGCCAAGCAGGCTCTTAGTGAAGAACATCCCTTTTAACAAGTCAAACGCTGCGGCCTCTCTCTTCCAGGCCTCGCTGGGCCAAACACAGACACTCACGTTCGATGCCTCTCAGTGCAACCCCCCCTTCATCCTGGTGGGTGATATGGCACAGCCACAGAGTATATGTGCCTACACAGCTACACACACATGCACGCGCCACACACACATACGCGCACACACACACACAAAAAAAAGCATGTGCACAAAAGACCTCCTCATGTTCTACATTTCATTGTAAAATTGTACGCATGAATTTGGTTTACATGAGAACACATTCTCTCTCATGTCCGGTGTCCTTTTGTAAAAGAGATGAAGGCACTTGCCACTGATCAGGAATAAACCCTTCTGTATGTCTAGCACAGTGGTTCCCAACAGTCGTGTACCCCCTGGGACAATTGACCCCCTAGCATTACGCCTGCTGCCTAAAATGTTTTTGTTCTTAATTCTGCTGCATAGAGAAAAAGTGTATATATGCATTTACATACATGTATACATAACATATATACTAGGAGACGGAATAAGCGATAATTCCATCTGTTTCTCTCGATTTCAAACCGGAATTTTGGGTAACATCCACGGCTATTCAAAGTGATACATAATAATAATAATACATTTAATTTAGAGGTGCCTTTCAAGACACCCAAGGTCACCTTACAGAGCATATAGTCATCATAAATCGTTTAAAAAAACAAGACATTGTATAAAAAAATAAAAAAATAAACATAATAAATAAAAAATAAATAAAACAAAAACAAGACAAAACAAAACAAACAAACAATCAAAACAGTGATCAGTTAGACGTTGTGTGAGAGTTTGAACAGGTGAGTTTTGAGTTGTGACTTGAAGGTTGTAATGGTGTCTGACTGTTTTATGTGTGGGGGGAGGGAGTTCCAGAGCCTGTGTCATACAGAGCCTACATGTCATGTATTAAGTCACTCATATATTGTATAAATATTACAAAGAATTTATGAATTGAACGAAGCAGCTTTTAGCTACACTATCAATATGAATGGGGAGTGGGTGGTAGAGGTTCATACAAATTGTATTATGCCATATCTGACATTCATTCCCCCGCCAAGTAGCTCCAGGTGTCTTTTCTCTGAACAGTGTGTTTCATTGTGAGTGTTATGAGAAAAATTATTATAATATTAATATATGTAATTATTAATTATATATTATTCCTATTGATACTTTGTTCTCGGAACGACAGCCATCCACTGAGACTTGTGGGCGGGTCTCTGCCGCTTTTGCTATTATACCGGCGGATAAATGACTCTTGCGCCCGGCGCAAATCTGAAAAGGGTTGCCTAGAAGTAGCCTAATTACCCGTAGGTGTTGTTTGGGCGTAACGTGCAATAAACCAATGAGAGTGCCGTCTCCCATGCCCTTTAAGAGCCAGGAGCGCATTTGAATCTGACGAGTTGATATTTTGACAGTGCGTTTGCAGTCTCCAATGAGACAGATGCATGACCATATGAATTTCATACTTCAAATGGCTCAGTTTATGGCCAAATAATATGGCCTAATTCACACATGAAATAGCGTTTTCTTCTACAACTTCTGAAATACTGAGTCGTCATGTAAATTTCGGCAAAGAAAACTTAGCCTAATAACACACATATGATGTACGGCCCTCTGGCCGCTCCTGTCTGTCTCTTAGTTGATGTTGTTAAGTGTTCATTCTCCACCAGTCCACACATCGTTTCTTACCAGTATTGTATACATTATCGTTATCGACTTGGGATCCTAATTAGGCCTGCATGATAAATCGTTATAATATCGCAAACTCGATTCACACCTCTGTGGATAAATATATATTTTTTTTTTAATTTCTAAAAATCTTTTTATTTTTTTAACCTTAATTTACAGGTGTGTAGAGTTGGTTCAGTAGTTATAAAAGGCCAGCATTAAAGACAATCTGCTGCTATATGCACAAAATAAATCAATCCGTTTTTGATACTCTACTTTAATCAGTTATAACGGGACATATGAAACGCAACGTGCTAGAGGTGCCAAAAAACTGTTTGGTACTGCCATTTATTTTTTTTGTCATTGTTCATGCGTGCAATAAAAATTACATTTTGTGAGAAAAATCCTGGCAGAAAATCGTGATATCAATTCTAAGCTAAAAAATCGTGATTCATATTTTTCCCCAAATCGTGCAGGCCTAATCCTAATATGCATGTGTTCCCCTGTTAACGTACATTGCCATGGACTGTATTATGCGTTACTTGTTTAGTTTGCGTGTGTTTAAACAGATGGAGTCACACACGCGCGCCTGCATTCATTCATTCTTTTTAACACTCACTCGCGGTAAAACAATGTTTTCTCATGATCAAATCAATCAATCCTAAAAGTTATGGGCTTTTACACGATGTCTGTCAAGAAAATATTTGTTTGCTGTACGGTGTTTGCAGATGCATTGATTTAAATACAACTTATTACCGCTGTATCAGCCTTTTTTTCCCAAATAATTTAACCAACGTTATCATTTACCCTAAAACAAGATTTTGTTTTGGAAGGCTGCATATAGCCTACTTTGCTCGAGTTCATTATTGTTATTATTTTAACGCCTGGCATAGCCTACTACAATGTTCATTCATGCAGCCTCTATGGAAAAAAAAAAATTCCACAATCCACATCATAATATTTCAATAAGGCAAATCGTTGGCATGTATGTAATGTGTATAGCCTACTGGTGTGTAAGCTTATGTTGCAGTTCCGACCTGCCATGGTACTTCAAAATAGCAAGACCAACTGTGCTATCCGCTAGTGCACTTAGACCAAGTATTTGTCGGTCAGTTGCGCAGCTGCTTAATCGATCTGTAAGATAGCACCATGTAGGCCTATCATTAGCGCCGGAACACGCCTCTGCTTTTCACCGACACGCCTGTCAGGGCGCAAGTTTAGGGGCGCAGGTTTGCTGCGGGGGGAAATCGGCTTTGCGCCGGGTGCAAACTAGCCAAGATACACGCTTCGGTGTAGAAAGTCAATTGCACTATGCAAGATAGGGCCCCAAAGAATCCAGTTAGAGGTTGGACGGAGGTTGGACACACACACACACACACACATACCCACACACCCACACATAAATACACACACACCAACACACACACACACTCAGGGGAGAGTAACTCAAACTTCCCCACCAGGAGAGGTTATTGTCTCGGGAGGAGGTGAAGATCCTTCGTCACATCCCTTCCATTATTAAAGGAGTAATACAGCCAATACAACACTTGACATTGTTATAAAACATCTATTGGTGATTTATAGAACACCCCAGGTCCTATTTTACAGTTTTTTGTAGTATTTCACTTTGCTGTGGCTAAAATCAATTCCTGTAGACGCCATAACGTCACATGGACCCATTGCTGCAGTAGTAGTTACAATGTGGTTCAACGGGAGAGTATATCTTCAAATCTCTGTAGCCTCTCAATAACCACAACTCAGGGTTCTCTCAGTATTTGGACAATCCTCTTGCAAGAAATCAGTCATTTGAGAGTGGACACAGACATGTTCCCTCTTATATCCAGAATTCACTTTGATTATAAACATGATCACCCTACAACATCTTAGACGAGCAAAGCCCATTTGTCCTTTTCTGGCAGCAGGGAGCCAAGATCTGCTGGGATCATATAGGCTGCGACATGCCTCACACAGTGATCATTGAATAGCCCTTAAACATCAACTTGCCAGCCTCTGTGATAGCGGCATACCGAAGCGTTCATTAAAGTACAGTATCAGTAAAGATCTTTTTCCAGCTCCTTAATCATACGGTTGTTGTGTCGTTGAGACGGGGTAGCATAAGCAATTCTGGATAACTTAGAAAAAGATCACACTGTTTCATGACCAGTGCTGGCAGGGCAGCAGGAACAAAATAGAGATCCAAATGCAGATCAGACCACGGTACCCGGGAAATGAAACAAGAAAAAGGCTTTTAATAAAGAATCACAGGTCCAAGAACTGGCAGGAAATACACAAACAACGGGCGAACCACAGGGACCCCCAAGGACGAAGGGGCATGAGAAATAAAACAAACAAACAAACAAGGGAACAAAGGAAGGGAACTTGTATATATGGGGAGAGACTGATCGAAGAATGAGGTGCATATGGGAAGATTGTGACAAGGATGAACAGGTGAGGGGAATGAGGTGCAGGCAATATATGTGAAGTGAGGGGAACAGTCTAAGGACTGGTGGAGAATGAACACTTAACAACATCAACTAAGAGACAGACACACTGGAGCAGATCACGGGAAGCCTGACACGACAGTCAGTGACCAATAGCAAATAATGATAACGTAAATATTACGCACATAGGAAAAATAGGATTTGGTGTGCGTTGTACATCTATACACCAATATACATTTTATAACAATGGGTTGTACAGTGTTTCATGATGTATTACTACTTTAAGGTGTGATTATATTCATAACATTTGACCTGCAGATCAGTTTCTCTTTCGTTACTTTTGTGTGGCGTGTCGGCAACATGGCAGATACCTGAACATTCTTAATGAGGTGTGGCATTTTTTGTGTTAACGGAATATATTCCATTATTTATAGACATAAACCCCAAAAATAGTTATGCATAAAGAAATACACTGGCAAGCAAAGTACAAAAAAGTAAATTCATTATCTCATGAAAGAACAATTTTGATTATATTTTTATCTTCAAGATGTGGAAAATATGGACATGTCGTAACAATAAATAATGTATTGTTATGAGGAAAATTCAGGTCAGAAGATACACACAAGGCCATCCAGTTCTTTTTTGTACAGACGGAGCCACAGCCTTGTTGCAAGTGTTAGTCCTCCTGAATAGCTATTCAATGTCAGCTGTTTGTTGTGTATGAGGCCCAGAGAATGAATGAAGAATAATGACAGTCATTGGGTTCCTGGGTCTCGATCTCCATCCCTCACTAATCCACTTCATCGGCGTGTGGCCCCCTCCACTACTTTACTATGACCACTGCATAAAGCATGCTCTTGTCTTGATACAAGCAGCATTTAAACCCAGCCCGCGTGTGACTGGGAGTGACTTGTGTAACTAAACAGCTTAGTGAGTGATGTTTAAGAAATGAAGTAAATCTGTAAATGGGCCTTTTAGGATTTCTAAAGGCTTGCATGAATGGAAGGACTGGCTGGACTGATTCATTCATCAATCAATTTGTTTTGGATGAGACATGACAGAGTGTAAATACAGCCTGGGGTAGGCCAGCGCGTCTCGGCACAATATCCAACAATACAAAAGGAGGAGGATTTTCAATGGAGACATGTCAGTAATAGAGAGGACGATACAGTTGCCCTGCAGTGGGGCTCCTTCTGTTTTCAACGCTGGTGATCACCGCTCGACCAGATTACAAAATGAGAACTCCTATTCATTGGGGCCAGAGGCCCTCGCTTCTCCTTCTGTCGAGGTGTTCAAACAATGAGCCACCTGCTATGTACTTCAAGAAGTTCAATGAATCATACGTCCTGCTCGTTCTGTGTTGACAGACGCACATGGTCTCTTCATGCTTCCCAATCAGTTGAAATCCCGCTGTTTGTGGTTTGTCCATCAGAGCCAACTTGCTACTGGGGCTAACATCTTCAATCAAACACGTTGTCCTGTTTGTTCTCCTCTCTGCGTTACAAAGCTTTGCTTGTCATGTTTTTTGGGGTAGGTAGAGGAGGGGGGAGTTGTTCTCAGACCATCTGTCATCTTTGAAAGGAATAATTGGATATTTTTCATGAAGATACCGTGTGCATTTTAAACCACATCGTGTTTGAGACTCAATTGACAGGGCAGTGAAGACAAAGGTTTGAATGACAGAAGGAAACGTAGGAAGTGAACCTTGGTGTACAAGGTGTTATGCCTGTGTGGTCAGCGCACTAGCGGTTGGAACCACTAAGACATCACAGACGCCGTACATACTGGGTCGAAACTGGGTTGAAATGTGATTACGGTCATTGCACTGGATGAATTACGAAGCCTCTGAATAGCTGTGATCATTCTCCACATGGAATGATTTGGAAAAGCAGTCCAGAGCCTGACGTCCTTGTCCCTGCTCTTGACACATGGAGAGAGAGCACGAACAAGAGAGAGCGAGAGAGAGGGAACAGGAGGAGAAAAGGATAGAGAGTCAGTTTAGTCTCTGATGGTCAGGGGAAGGTTATGCCCTCTCCGTGTTGACGACGGGTGTGGGAGTAGTTACGGTATGACATAAGCACCCGAGTATTGGAGGACAGTGGTTCACCAGGGAGGGAAGCGTGGATCTAAGCCCAGTGATGGCTCTCCTCCAGCGGGCAAGGTCGAACACCAAATGCCCTGGGCCTTGGTTCGCGGAAATTTTTGTGCAATCAAATAGGAGGTGTCCAAATGAGGCCCTGTTCTGTGCTTTAATCTTCTCTGCTTGGGCCCTTTGAGCTCAAAGACCTCAATGAAGAAAGACTGTCAGCCTTGTGACATAACGGAAAAGGTGGGGAGTGGTGAGCATGAGCTGTGCTGGGCGAAAAATGATGATAGAATTTAAGTGTGATTAATCATGATAACCATGCTGTTGAGTATAATAGCTCTTGGCTGCTTCATGCTGGTTATTGTCAGTATGAAAGAAAGGATGTTTGATCTAATCTGGTAGAAAAATTTAGCTATCAGACAGACTGTAGACTTTCCAGATATGTTCGGACGGGCAGGGGTGCATTTGAATGAGATAGTATATTGCATGGAAGCTGTTTAGCATTTTTTCATACTTCACGAGTTATATGCTCCCTTGATATAAATAATCAAGGCGACATGAGCAGAATATTAATATAAGCTTTGGGGAAATTGTGAAGCAGTGTAAATATTTTCCATCTTTCATGCAACACAAGCTCTCGTGCATCAGCAGCTCTTTTGAGGCCGCCGCTTTTAATCTTCACTTCCACATGTTGGCTTCCACTTTGTTATGCACCCCTTTTCTCTCCCTTCCCATTTCATTTTCTACCGATTTGTTTTTTTTTCCCTATTCTCAATGTGGGTGGGTGGGTATCACAGGTATTACTTTGCCATTCTCAATTTTGAGTGGGTTCTCCCATCTCCCATCACATTGATGAATATAAATCGTCCGTGGTGGGATTGCGCCATGCAGAATGCCGAGCTCCCCTCTCCGAAGGCTCCCCGCGAATCTCTGCAGTCCCGCAGTCAGGGCGATGAATGAAAGGACATCTGTACGGCGGGTTGCTGAGGTGGTGGTGGTGGTGGAGGTGGTGGTGGTGGTGGTGGGGTGCCCTTCCAGCACAGGGTATTGCTTGAATGGATCTGATCAGATCCTCTGTCCCCCAAGCGGCCCGCTGCAATTTGACAAGGGCCGCCGCTTCGTCCCAGCGGTTGCGCTCACAAAGTAGCACGCGGCAAGAAGAGAAGTCTGCAGCACGCTGGAGCTCTGATTAAAGATCCACCAGGAGATTGGTTCACATTTTAATATGTTAGAGGAGAAGGTGGAAGTGCCGGTGGGATTGGGATTAGTAGAAGAATGCTAGGTTTTAATGTTCAATGTAATGATTTCATTTTCCAACTTTTTATTTCAGTTGCGGTACAGTTTTTGAACCTCAGTAGCAGCAATACAGTTTAACGCAGGCGTGTTTGTGTGTGTGTGTGAGTGTGTGTGTGTTTGTCATTGTGTGTGTTTGTGATACATTCAGTGCGGAGAGGGAATGCCCTTTAACCTCTTTCGTCCACCAGCGAGAGAGGACGTGTTGCTCATACATACAGCATTCATTGTTGTTGGGCCTGTGTAACCTTGGTAACTAGACGAGAACATTCTAGGTTTCATTTTTTAAAGCTTCACAAATGAATCAGGCTTGAAAGAAACGTTATTGGTTTGAACTAGAATGGGAATAG
Organism: Gadus macrocephalus; assembly: GCF_031168955.1. Lineage (NCBI taxonomy): Eukaryota > Metazoa > Chordata > Actinopteri > Gadiformes > Gadidae > Gadus > Gadus macrocephalus. The sequence goes on from NC_082394.1 coordinate 11,577,092, forward strand.
AAGCATATGTTTCAGTTGGAAACTAAAGAACCTTGTGGTTGACATGTATATTGATTTGAAAACGTTATGTAAGATTGAAAAACATTCATTGCAAGCTCCTCTCAAGTAGATACTCAAAGGAGATTTTTTCTTACAGAGATGGATGGGATGTGAAAGGGCTACAAATCGTGTGATAGGGAGCGAGTAATAGTGAGCGAGAGAGTATGAGGAGCGACAGGAAGGATCGTGTACTCATTCTGACCAGTTGGGCCAGCAGTTATGTTATTGGCTGCTAATTCAATAATGTTTCTGAAGATCCATTTTTTTTTTTAAATTGTAACACAAGTGTTTTAAAGAGACAGATGTTGCTTGCATGTGCATGTGCTTGTGTTGGTTGTGTAGTGTTGATGGGGTGTGTGTGTGTGTATGCGTCTTTGTGTGTGTGTAGTTGGAAGGGGTTTTGACGTCCCCCGGAGGTTCTCGTTACTTAAATGCCAATCGAAACCTGATAGGTGTGTGTGTGTGTGTGTGTGTGTGTGTGTGTGTGTGTGTGTGTGTGTGTGTGTGTGTGTGTGTGTGTGTGTGTGTGTGTGTGTGTGTGTGTGTGTGTGTGTGTGTGTTTGCGTTTTACAACTATTAATGATATCACGCTGGGTTTAAAGTTTGAGCCACCATTCAGGGTTTGAATCAAGTTTTTCAAGACATGCCAGGCACGCACACAAACACACACACGCACACAAACACACACACACACAAACACTTTTAGGGTACAGGAAGCCCTTGATTAGAAGTTGGAACATATTTGTTTTGTGAGATAGCTGCAGGAAGAATTTAGTGGATGTTAATGAGAAGCAATTAGTTTTGATTAAAAATGAGATTAGGCCCCCGCATGCAATGTGGCTATATCAAAACAAAATAATGATTAATCTCTGTTTGTACAAGACATTACTGTCAACAGCCAAATACCCATTCGCAAAAATGCTACAATCGCTCCGGGATCCAAACGAGATGAAGAAAACACGACTGCCGGTCTCATGAGGCCTTCCTCATGCAGTTTGTGTGTGTGTGTGTGGGGGGGGGGCGTTGTATAGGTGTGTGTAGGTGTAGATGTAGGCATAAAGGTGTGCGTAAGTAAGGGAGTGGGTCTGGCAAGTGTGCTTGTGTTTGTGTGTGATTTGATGTATTTCCATTGTTTGGTGTGGGTTTCTCTGGGTATCTGCGTCTTGTTTCCATGTTTCTGCTGTGGAACGTCGATCTTCAGTTAACGTCTGTTTACGTATTTCAGTCTGATGCATTGTCTTGTAACATCCCGTTATCCTGTCGCATCAGGTTATCTATTAATGTGATGTTCTCTATGACCATCACATTATCTCGTCACATAACATATATATCCTTTGCACTTATTTTTCCTTTTTACCGCAATTTTGCCTTTAGGGTTATGAATTAAGTCACGGCTGGTGTGTTTGTAGCTGTGGGAATTAAGTCTGTTTGTGTGTCCTCCCCTCTCTCCCGCCCAGCATCCATTGTGATCGGGAAGTGGTGGTGTGAGATGGAGCCGTGCCTGGAGGGAGAAGAGTGCAAGACTCTGCCTGACAACTCTGGATGGATGTGCTCCTCTGGAAACAAAATCAAGACCACGAGGGTGAGACCCCCTAGAGTGCTGCACACACACACAAATATACAAGCGAACACACACACACACACACACACACACACACACACAGTCGTGCACAGACAGGTTTCAGTGCTCTACTTCTTCCTACACTCGAAATAAGCCAGTCAGTGAGACAACATTACTTTCAACCCCTGAAACAACACCACAACCACTGGGTCCCTCTTAGAACTGCCTTGTTAAATTCATCTCATTTGCAGGGCGATGCAGGGTGCAACCCATCCGTTTATACAACAAGCACTACTCAAAGTGTGATACTGGGGCTTTGTCATGACAAAACGGATATAAAAAAAGAAAAGAAAAGAAAAAACATGTTAAATGAGACGGTAAACAGAGCTGGGCTGTGCCTAAGGACACCTTTCTCTCCGAGTCCCCGTTTGTTTCGTTTGATTTTCCCCACCGGCACCGGGCCATGTCAGGTGACCCTGGATGTGATGTAATGAGGGCCGCGGAGCCTCTGGTGTGTGCGGTCAAGTGTGCTGCCCAGAGCCGTGTGGATGCTTCATCGCTGATTTGTATTCCTTCCATTGACCACTCAACCCCCAACACTCCCTTTGCACAAATAAACACAGAAACAAAAAAACACACACACACACACACACACACACACACACACACACACACACACCCATGAGCATGCATGCATAACACACATACATGGATATACATACACACACACACACAAATACAAGATCAATCCACACCTAGTGTTTGTTTTGAGTTGACCATGACCCCCCCCCCCTCGACTATACTAAGAATTTATTGCTTAAAAGGAATAATTGTATTCCTTTTATGTTGACATTTGTTTCGATCTAAATTCCCTGTAGATTTAAAATGGCACAAAATATGAATTAATAGTACAGTTGTGATTTGAGTGTGATGATTTATTTTTTACGTTAACGGCAACGATTTACCAATCATCCTCATTGAGAGGATGTGTGTACATTTTTTTTTATGGGGAAACGTTCACATCGTGGGCTGTAACAAAAGAGCAAAAAAGGGTGAGGGGAGTTACCATGATGGACATGGAGAATTATGGATTGACCACGGCTAGTAGGAGAGGCAAAAAATAATTAGCTACACTATAGGGGGAATTGGACATGTCTGCCTGGATTCAAGACAGCTAAAGGAATCTACACAACAATAAAGTCAGGAGACTGGCATGGCCTCAGTATCAGACTCCGTGGCAACAGTGAATGCTAACTAACTTAACACCTTTCATTTGGAGAGAGGAGGGGGACTATCTCTAGATACAGGGATAATTTCAACAAATGGCTTTTAAATTGATTCGTACCAAGGTTATAACATTTGTATATATATTTTATTGATATTATTGGGCCAGAGTCTATGAGAAAATATGTCTTCCTGGCACATCAAAGACGGAGAGAGCCATGGCATTATAGGCCTTAAGTCGTTTTTATCATATACCTTCCCAATGAACACTTTATTTTGTCTTGACCCTCTCTTTGCAGAACACCCAGCCATACTCTCCTTTTTAGCTTCCTGAAGCAAAATGCAGAGGATGCTACAACAGAAATTGAGCTGCATTCTTGCTTCTGTAAAGGTTAGTCTTTCTCCTGCTTTTGCTGTCCCCTTCCCGAACACTTTCTCTCTCACTCTCGCTCTCTGCTCCACTCTCTCTCCGGCTCTCGGCCTCTGTCTCTCGCTCTCCATCAACTGTGTGGAACTCTATGTTGAGTGGTGGCGGTGGGGGTGACTCATGTTCAATGACTTCTCATTAACCCAAATACTTGGTGAGAAATAATCAAGTGTGTGTTTACATGCTGTGCATGATTAAGCAGGCGTAACACAACCACTGAACGCACCGCCGCCCACACTAAATATGTACTGCCAAGTGTGGGCAAGACATGCATAAATAAAGTACACTCGTTTAATTATACCGGGACATTAAGTGTCAAATATGAATGGAGAAAAAATGGCCATTCCCCCATGTAAATGATCATAATATGCATTTATTACAATGAGTATGATTATATGCACACATTAACACACACAACACACAAACACACACACACACTCAAATATGCCAGTCCAGCCCCTGAGCAGGTCTCCTCCGTCCCTGCTCAGTGTGTAACGGCAGTATAAATCTCCTTTCTCTCTCATTTCATCCTTTGTTTCAAGTCCTTCCTTCAGCTATCAGTTACTGTGTGGCGTCCATTACAGCGGCTCGTTAGCCAATCCCATTACACACTAATCTGTCACATGCTCATTGCTTTGTGTGTGTCTGTGGTCCCTCATAATATGCCAGTACACCCATTATGTGTGTGTGTGTGTGTGTGTGTGTGTGTGTGTGTGTGTGTGTGTGTGTGTGTGTGTGTGTGTGTGTGTGTGTGTGTGTGTGTGTGTGTGTGTGTGTGTGTGTGTGTGTGTGTGTGTGTGTCGTCCATCACGGGGGTCTCTCACTGGTCTGATCCCCCTCCAAGGGGCTTGTGGAGGCTGCTATCAGCTGACACCACATCCTACAGACTACATGGCGAAGCCTCTTCATCCTGCTCTCCCTCTCTACTTAATCAACATGCTGGTTTCCCCCTGGCTCCTGGACCACATCAATTCATTTGTGGTTGCTCCGTCACAGGCCAGAGATCCCAGGCTTTGTTTTTCTGTTTCACTTGCAGGTTCTCATGCTTCTCTGAGACTCTCAATGGCCTACGTCCACTTAAAGCACAGAGAGCGCGCTCGCACACACACACACACACACACACACACACACACACACACACACACACACACACACACACACACACACACACACACACACACACACACACACACACACACACACACACACACACACACACACACACAAATAATCAACCATGGAAACTGGTTGGCACAAATTCTGGATGGCATGGTGACAAATGCAAACAACCAACCATTTCCATGCCCTCTCTCTTTTCTCTCTGCTCTGTGGTTGTCCACTAGGCAGACCTTTCTGTTTGGGCATGTCACAAGAAAGAGTGAGACTCGGATGGAGACACCTTTCACAAGCACACTCTCTCAGCGTGTGAATCCATTATAGAAACCACTGCCTAGACACATCAACCCATATTCAGCCCCCAAATGACCACAACGATCACACATTACAGAAGAGAGGCGATACAATTTCCATTTAAACAATTCCACTGCAAGCCTCTGAGAGTGATGGAAATGTGCAATAATATCCTTGCCAGGTAGGTATGTTATATCATTGGAACCATCAACACTCCATATCCATTAATTGGGTTCAGAGTGTGGCCTCCATTCGTTGAAGGCCAAAAGGAATGCCACAGTGGCATGCGTGTAAACGCTCCAATTAGAGGCAAGCGCTGAAGCCGTGTGGGGAAGCCAGAGCAGAACCCTTTTGTTACGGCATGATCCATCATCTGTCGTCCTACCTTCGCCTTCCCCCCACTCCAGGCCCTCATGCACATGTTGCCGTGGCAACGCTTATTGTAGGGTGCAAGAGGGCAAGCCGTCCACCAAATTACACGTGTCGGGCGCTTTTTACACGAGTCCGTCCGAGCGATGAAACAGTGACCTACAGGCAGATGTGTCCGCGTCACCTTCTTCTGTTTCGGAAAGAGGGGGAATCACAAGTGCGCCCTGGCGGTCGAGACACTCCGGGCGGGCATGTCTTCCCATCACAATGTGACCTCATCTAGAAGTCCTCAATCATTAGAAGGTACGGAACGAACCGAGACACAGACGGGAAGAGAGAACCCGAGCTCTGGAGGTGAGACGAGAGAGAGAGAACTTGAGAAGGACGTGAGCTGAAGTGAGATGGGAGATGATACGTGATACACTGATGTCAAAAGACAGACAGACACAGCCGGGACTGCCAGAGATTGTTGAGTATCCATTGACAACAACGATAATATCACAGGATCTATAATTCTTTTTCATGCATTTTTTTTGTTGATTCGCTTTATTGTCAAAGGGGTGTCAGAAGAGGTTTCCCTAGATAGGCTGATTGATTTATTCTGACCCAAATAGACGAGAGAGAGAGAGAGAGAGAGAGAGAGAGAGAGAGAGAGAGAGAGAGAGAGAGAGAGAGAGAGAGAGAGAGAGAGAGAGAGAGAGAGAGAGAGAGAGAGAGAGAGAGAGAGAGAGAGAGAGAGAGAGAGAGAGAGAGAGAGAGAGAGAGAGAGAGAGAGAGAGAGAGAGAGAGAGAGAGAGAGAGAGAGAGATGCTCGGCCGTGATTCCATTACACTCTTATTGCTGATTGTCCTTGCCTGACTTTACTGACAGAAGATAAGTAGATTGTAACTTAATGCAGCCAACAAATCAGGATGAAGGCAGCTTAGTTCTCAGAAAAGTCTGGATAGGCGGGGAATCCTTGCACAAGCCGCAGAAACAGAGGACAAGACTGAATAAAGGAAAAGGGGACAAATCTAAATAGAGGAAAACACATGCACACATTCACAAACACACAATGTCACATTTACAATTCCGCCCACGGATGTCCACGAACAAGTACACATGGGTTAAAATGACAGCATTTGCATTGCATTCACTTTTCTCTGTGTTAACAAACCTCTGGTGGATTCTGAGAGACAGAGAGAGAACCACGACAATAACAACCTGTTTCTGCTCCTGTTACTGCTTGTGTTCTGAAGAGGTCAATCTGGACTGGAACCCAAAACTTAAATGTTGTATATATATATATATATATATATGACGTAACCATGGCGCCCCCCGAGGCAGACGTGTTTGTTCGCTCCGCCGTTGAATGCCGTGTTTTTCCTCTTTTATGTGTGCATTTTGCTTTTTCTACTTTTACTTTCTCTGCATGCCATGCCCTGCACATACAGCAGACAGGCATTGCTGGATATCGACAGCACACACAGCCTTTCGGATTTCACTGGCTCCATACCACCGGAGCTACAACACATTATCCGGCACCGCGGCCACCACCATCAATCCCGGGAAGACCCCGAAACACCGGGCTTGAGTGAGCTAGCTGACCCCAGGATAGCGCGTCGGAAACGCCCGACACAAGCTGGGCAAGAGGGGGGAGCTACATGCTAGGCTAAAAGCCTGCGCTAGCCGACCACCGCTACCCAGCCTCTTGCTAGCTAACGTGTGGTCTCTGGAAAACAAGCTGGACGAGCTAAGGGCCAGGATTACAACTCATCGGGAAGTAAGAGAGTGTTGCGCTCTAATCTTCACCGAGACCTGGCTCTCAGACAAAGGCTGTGTCTCAATTCAGGGGACACAATCTTCGAAGGACGGGGTCTATGAAGGTGTGGCCTTCGTAGACCGGGAAGGCCGGACCGAAGGCCGAACAAACGTTTTTTAATGAGACGGTCTGGCCTACGAAGCATTTCAATTTTGCGTAACACCCTATACCTTGCCTGACGACGCGCCGCTCCTGTCACCTAGCAACCCTGACCGCTGCGGTTCAAACCGGACGGCGGAGGAGAAATATAGAGCCGTTATATAATAATTATGTAAAATATAACGTTAATTAGTTTAATGTGATATGGCTCGAGTTAATGTCATTGAACTTTGACAATAAAGTTACAAATTGAAAATAGTCCCAACTTTTTTTAATGATATTTTTTCTTCTTTTTTTTCTATTTTTTTTTCATTAAATATGTAATTTGCTGCAACTGCCGCTTCCGCTCTCTCCGACGCCATTTCTGAAAATCCAACTCGCAATGAATCTCGGGATACATTGGGCCGTGAAGGATCCAGGCGGTGGATACTTCAAATCCTGGAAAAGAAGGCTGCATTTGTCGAAATGGGACAACATTGACGCGTCACAGTAACATAATCGGCCTTCGAATGCAGCCTTCGACGGATGCGTCCCCTGAATTGAGGCACAGCCAAAGTCGCAGACTGCGCCATTCAGCTACAGACTCACTCCGTACACCGGGGAGACCAGACTGCAGACTCCGTTAAAGTCAAAGGGGGAGGTGTGTGTGTGTTTATCAACAACTCGTGGTATGAAGATGTACAGATTGTTCATAAGCATTGTTCACCAGATGTGGAGTTTTTACTGCTGAGATGCCGTCCCTTCTATCTATTGAGGGAATTTACTGCTGTGTTTTTGGCTGCTATTTACATCCCCCCCACGCGCCAGCTCCACAGCAGTGCTCAGCAAACTATGACGTCATCAGCGCGCACGACACAGCTCATCCTGATGCTGCCTTCATCGCCGCTGACAACTTTAACCACTGCAATTTAAAGACTGTATTCCCTAAATCTTTCCAACATGTGGATATTCCCACCCGTGATAAGAACACACTGGATCATGTTTACAGCAGCATACGTGGCGCCTACAGGGCCACACCCCACCCCCACTTCGGGCACTCAGACCACATCTCTTTGTTCCTGTATCCAGCATACAGACAAAGGCTGAAACAGACAAACCCTGTGACTAAACAAGTCAAACTCTGGACACCAGACACAGAGCATCCTGCAGGACTGTTTTGCTCAGACAGACTGGGATGTGTTTAAAGCTGCAGCCACTCTGGAGAACTCTTCTGTCAACATACAGGACTAGGCTGAGTATGTGATTGGGTATATTAGTATTTGTGTTGACGACATCGTGCCAACCATACAAGTAAAGAAGTGTCCCAACCAGAAGCCCTGGATTAACAGTCAGGTACGCCACATGCTGCGTGCTCGCTCTATTGCATTTAAATCAGGCAATGAGACAGAGTACAAAGCTGCTAAGTATGGTCTGGAAAAAGCCATCAGAGCAGCCAAAAGGCAGTACAGAGTGAAGCTGGATGGCTTCTTTTCCACTGCTGACTCCGGGCGGAAGTGGCAAGGCCGGCAGCACATCACTGACTACAGGACCACCACCAGCACCATCAGCTCCACAGACAGCTTCCCGGATGAGCTCAACACCTTCTACACCCGCTTCGAGACCTCCAGCCCCACCACAGAGAGGAGGCCCTCACACCAGGAGCACCCTCCCCCCCACTAACCATCTCATCAGGACAGGTTCACAGAGTCCTGAGGAACATCAACCCTCGCAAAGCAGCCGGACCAGATAACATCCCTGGGCGAGCTCTCAGAGCATGCGCCGACGAGCTGGCTGATGTTCTCATATCAATCTTCAACCTTTCAGCCATTGCACAGTTCCCTCCTGCTTCAAGACCACAAACATCATCCCCCTTCCCAAGAAGAGCCCACCAAGCTGCCTGAATGACTACTGACCAGAAGCACTCACTCCAATCATTATGAAGTGCTTTGAGAGAGTGGTGCTGACCCACATTCAGAGCAGCGTGCCGGACACTCTGGACCCCCTGCAATATGCCTACCGGCCCAACAGGTCCACCTTTGATGCTGTCGCTGCCGTTCTCCACTATTCCCTCTCCCATCTGGAAAATAAAGACTCCTACATCAGGACGCTCTTTGTGGATTGTAGCAACACCTTCAATACAGTCATCCCCCACATTCTCACCGACAAACTGTCTACACTAGGTCTGCTCCCCACCATCTGTGACTGGTTCCAGGATCTTCTGACTGGCAGGCCCCAGTCTGTCAGGAATGGAAATAGGACTTCAGCCAGCATCATCACAAATATTGGCACGCCACAGGGCTGCGTGCTCAGCCCCATCCTCTACACCCCGTTCACTCATGACTGTGTCGCCTCCCGCATAGACAACACCACCCTGAAGTTTGTGGACGACACCGCAGTGATAGGACCCATCACGGGCGGGGACGAAGCGGCCTACAGGAGGGAGGTGGCCAGTCTGGTGTCATGGTGTGAGGACAATAACCTCACCCTCAACAAGGACAAGACCAAGGAGATGATAGTGGACATGAGGAAGAAAAGGAGTCCTCCTCGGCCACTGTTCATCGGGGAGCTTGAAGTAGAGAGGGTGAGCAGCTTCAAGTACCTCGGCGTCCACATCAGCGACGACCTCACTTGAACACTCAACACCACACATCTGGTTAAGAAATCACAACAGCGACTGTTCTTCCTGAGGAGGCTGAACAAGTTTGGCATGTCGCCTGAGATCCTCAGAAACGTCTACAGCTGCATTGTTGAGAGCATCTTGACCGGCTGTATCGCCGTCTGGTACGGCAGCACTTCTGCCCTGGACCGCAGACGACTGCAGAGAGTGGTAAAGACTGCAGAGAGGATCATCAGCACCCCACTGCCCTCTCTGCAGAGCATCCACCGAATCCACAGGAGAGCTGCCTCCATAATCAAGGACCCCACCCACCCCAAGCATGGACTGTGTACACTTCTACCCTCAGGACGGAGGTACAGAAGTATGAATTCCAAAACAACCAGACTAAAGAACTCTTTCTTCCTCACTGCCCTCAGACTCCTTAACAACAGATAGGAGTCTGTTGTTATTGTTATTATTCTACCTCAGGACTGCCACCACTGTTTACATTTTGCTCATGCACTACGGCATACTTTCTTGGATTTGCACCATTCCGATTTTTATTTTTATTTTACCTTCAATTTATTATTTCATCTAGTTGCTGCTCTTCTATTTATCTTGTCAATTGTATATTCTATATTGTTGCAGCTTTTTTTTTCTATTTTATTTGTATATTGTATTTTTTATATATTTCTTTGTTGGCATTCAGTCTGGGGAAAACAAAAGAAAAATGTCATTGTATGACTGAGAACATGTTGCTTATTGTGCATATGACAATAAACACTTTGAATTGAATATATATCTATACATACACATACAGTCATGAGGTTTATATATACATTCAGAGCACAACCAAGGTGCATGTATTTCCACTGGCGACAAGAGAGAATGAGAGGTTATGAGTCACATTTGATCAAATGTATAAAACTCAAAAAGATTGTCATAATAGTCTCGCCCCGTCCCTTTGAGAGACATCTTGGAGTTTCAGTAATAAAATAAAAATAATTCACAAAGGAGACCCAGAGCACTTGGCTCCAAATGAAACGCTCTCATGAACCCTAATACGTCACGCCCCAAGGCCTACACCCCATTATTCCTCTTCGGAGTCACGCTTCAATTAAATTAGCAAATGGGGAAATGAATCACAAGTACGTCCTGATGAAATGTATTCACAGGACGGGTGATGACTCCATGGGAAAAGATGCCATCCGACCGCCATTGTTTGAGCAGGGGCCAGGAGTGTCAGAGCCCAACCTCTAATCCAGCCCAGCATACCTGGCCCTCCACCTGGGCTCTTGTAAATGTCAGGGCCGTGCGGCGGTGGGGTCGAGGCGCTGGCCGCTGTGTTTTAATTAGCCCCATAGTGTGAAAGCACACCACAGCTCTCCTCTCACTACTTACAGTGTGTCAATTTCGGAAAGGGAAATTCATGTGTACACCCAGGCAATGCGAGGAGAAAGGGGTAAGGATGAAACATTTCACACGGATATTGTTATCGTTATTCAGCATTCGATGAGGCCTATTGACTAACTTTGTGAATTAACTCGTCGTCGTCATTAACCGACGCCGTCACTGATGTCCACAATGGGATTACTTTATTTGATTTATATTTTTGTATTTAGCTTGGCTTTAGTACGGATGCTTCATTCAATTCCCTCCCACAATGGACCATTGAAGTGGGTCCAGCTCTTTCTCCGACGCTGAATAGGTCTGGCCAGCGCTTAGACACACCGCAGACTCCGCTACGAACCCATTTACCCCCGGGCTGTTAGACCTGGCTGGAGGACATATTCGCATCCTGATTGGCTGTTTACACATGGGGGGGGGGAGTGGGGGGGGGGGTGGGGGATGGGGCTTGGGTGAAAGAGATGTGAGATGAAACACAGAGATAGGAGCGCCACTGGGCTAAACATCCCAACACACACACACACAGCAGTGAAACACACCGGAGCACTTTGATTTCAGCCGATAGACCAGAAAGAGCCAGGAAAAGACACACACACACACACACACACAGTGTCTGGACCCACACAGCCTATTTGCTCCCCGAGGCGGTCGCAGCAGGTGAGAAGGGCTTGATACGAATCCACGGCAGTTTCAAAAGCCTATCCTTCTGAAAGGTGGATTGGATGAGGGGTCGGGTTGTGGGGGGGGGGGGCGGGGGGGGTTTCCTCTTGGTCTAATCCCCACACACATGTTTGTCCTCAATGTATTGTGGCTGTGTCTGTATAGGTGTGTGAGTGCGCGTGTGCGCTCCCATGCGTGTCGACAGTGTGTGTGTGTGTGTATGGCTTATCTCTGTTCCTCTGCTCTGTGTTGTAGATTCATCCCGGGACCTAACGGACAGCGCTACACGTTGATCACCGTGCCAGCCCCCCCCCCCCTACCGCCCACCAACACCCCTTCCCCTCCAACCCTCAGACCCTCGGACCCTCAGGGCCCACCGCCCCCCCCCACGCCCCCTGAGACTGTGCTCCACCGCCATATCAACTAGATATACTGTCTCCATGGACACTGGATGACCGAGGATTACCAGGGATTGAAGGAGGGATTCCATCTCGAGTCAAATAAACAGCTTTGCCTGCGTGTTGCCAAGGATTCAAAACTGATCTTAATCCACCCTCCCCCCCACTCACACACACACACACACACATTTGTTGATCTATGAGCCCCGTGTTGGTAACTCTCTCCCCCCCCCCCCCCACTCCCTCTCCAGGGAGAAGAAGGACTTGAAAGCAAGAAGGGTTATTTTAAAGGCTGTGAGGACATTATGTAAAGCCCTGCCCCCCCTCGCCCACCACCCCTCAGTCAGACCAGAGCAAACGAGCTGCGCTGCTCGTATGAATCTGAACAATGGACATCTCACGGGAGGCAAATGGAGGTTGGAATTACGTAAATATCAGTAATCTGTTTTTTCCCTCTTTTTTTTTTATCTTTCTTTCTTTTCCGTCCTCATCCCGGTGGGAAGCCTTTCTAGAATAAAAAGTGCCGCCCTGGCATGTCGGCTTACTGACCAATCGCTTTGTGAAGAAGACCGGGGGGGGAAAGAACCTGGGAACATGCAGTGAGCACGCTCAGCTGCCGGCTCATCATAAAGTTAATAAACACAGGTCAAGAGGTCACAAGGTCGCAAGGTTAAGGGGTTGTAAGGTCAGGAGGTTAGTGTCCCAGCGGCATCACATCTCATCGCTCTATGATTGACATGTCAGGTGAACTTTCATTTGGCAGCATGCTCTGTGTAACTCATGGCCCCATTCCTTTTTCTTTGTACGTAAGATAAACCCTAGAGTCTATACACGTCTATCTATATATATATATATATGAATATATATAGATGAATATATAGATGACATGTAAGAATACATAATGATCAAGACGGAAATCGCCCAGGGCTCGTGTACAGAACTGCTCTCATGTGATTTTTTGCTTGCGTTGAATATTCTTGGAAGCAGCCTCATTGTAAATGAACAACGTCCACTTTACTCATGCGCCAGTGTTCTCGGTTTTAGACAGTAAAATGCTTGTAGTCTCTATAAGGACGATTCAAAAAGAAGAAAAAAAAGAACAAAGAAAAACACTGTACAGAACTCCCGCACAAAATGAAGCAACGACGCAAACGTCTCGACTGGAACGGCAAACAGTACAAACTGAACCACAGTCAGACTGTTCCGTCATGCGTTGGTGTGTGCGTCTGGGCGTGTGTGTGTGAGTGTGTGTCTGCGTATGCGTGCGCCGTGTCAGTTGTGGAGGTGAAATAGGGGAACGTTTTCTTGCAAGTCTCCCCCTCGGACATCAAAGATAATCTACGGGTGATTTATTCGACATTGGGAAGGTATTAGTCACGTTGAAGAAACATACAGTTATCCCCAGTAGATATAATGTCATCGCATTACCTACAATACAGCCTTATGAGAAATAAAAAATACAGATTTTCTATACCGATATTTCGTCTCAAATTCATTGAGCTGCATCGTTGAGCAGCTGATGTATTGCCGTATGTTCCTATTGTGACCGTATACCATGTTATAATATGCAGTTGGTCGGGGGATTGACAAAGTTTCATTTTTACAATGAGGTAATGTTCTGAACAGATTTACTGCTTGGGTAAACAGGCAATCACCTAGAGGACAAGAAGGTTCTGAAAATGACTAGCCGACAAACATATGCGCACACACAGACACACTCACACCCACACACTCACACACATATGCACAAATGAATCTGTGATTTTTCATTTAGACAATTCCCTGGGTGGCAGAGTGGGCTTATCAGAAATGCATATGCAATTCATTCATGCAATTAGAATAAAGATTTCCAATATGGTGCCGGAGAAAGAAAAAAGAAAACGGATGATTTTGAAAATCTGCAATATCGTCCGTTGATGCAAGTTTTGTTTCATCTCCCTACGGACACGCGAGCGTGCATTCATCATTTAGAAACTTGGCTGCTTCCTCTGTGGCATTGCCTAACGGAGCTCACAGAAGGTAGGAAAGTGACAGATGCATCGATCTCCCAGAGGTCTCGCCAGAACGCTGCAAAAAAATACAAAAAAGGGTAGGACTAATGCAGTAATGGGATTCTCCTTTCATTACGATTGCCAATAGGAATCCCCCTGTCCTGGAGTCTCACATTAAAATAGAAGATGAGTAGTTGTTATTGGAAAATAGTTTGTAACAACACGTAACTCCGGCAAATTCTGAAATAAACAACATTGTTTTAATACTTGTGTGTTTATGTGGGTGTGTGTGTGTGTGTGTGTTTGGTTTAAAAGCATGTGAGTCAGGCGTGTTGGAATTTAATATTCACAACCTTTTCATGCATAAATGTTACATCAAGCTGTTTGAGCAGATTTCCAGGGTTTCCACTAGGCCTATGGGAGAGTGGTGAGAGATATCTCCAGCTGCGCTGAGCAGCGAACGTTCTCCTCACGATTCTACCAACGACTATTCCCTCTCTGTCCAATTATGTCGATTTCCACATTTGTTTAATTCTTTATTTTATTTTTGGCTTAAAAGGTGCTTAGGGATCAGGGCCGAGGGGAAGGGCTCCTCTTCTCTGCCCTGCCCCCTCCTGCCAGGCCACGCCCCGTGCCGGGAAGAGGACGGTGGCATGCTCAGGAAGGACCTGCAGCTGCTACTCATGCCTTCTTTGAGGCAGGACGAGACAAGGACACAGGGTGCATGTAGATACAGCACACCCATGGGTCATCCGACTCTTCGTTTCATCCTCCTGGAGAGTAAAAAGATGTCCCCCTCCACTAAGAGAGCTAGAGCTGCCTTGCCCCTCCTCTACCTTCCCAAGTCACATGTCATCATCTGCCATGAGATTGACACCACTGACAACATGAACCCCTTCCCCCCGCAGTGTTTACGCCCGCGTGCCAGGGTGATGCAGAGTGTCACCGCCATCTAAACCGGGCCACACAGAGTTCATTCTAATTCCAACTCTGTGCAGACATGTTTTTTATGAGGGCACACATTAGGTCGATAGGATCCTGCTGTTTGTTGTTGTTTGTGTCTGATCATGATTGTTGGGCTATTTCATCGCAGGACAACAAGCAAATCATATCCCCATCAATCACAGGGATTGATGCGAGCTTTGAACACGCGGTATTGTCCGCAGGGAGCTGTGACAGCTGGTGACAGCGCAAAGTTGAGAAACAGACCTGATAAGTTGGCACCAATCAGACACAACAACGCTATCTGTGAATGTTGTTTTTTAACCTTAAGTTTATCAGGTGAATAGGTAGAATTATGTTTCGAGCCGAGTGTTATTTTTCTCTCGATAAACGACAACAAATACAAAGTGAGGCAGAGGCTGTCAGAGACCAATTATGGATGGACCTTTTCTCAGGTTATGAATAAACTTGCAAAACATTTGGAAAATAACATGCTTCCCTTCTTTTTACCGCAACGAGGGGGAGACAATATTGCTATCTGTGACAGCGCCTCTCGATATTTTATTTCCTCGCATTATTTTTCAGAGCGCCCCATAATCTTTGGAAGGGTCGTAACTCTTACCTTCTCGCTCTGCATAATCAGCAGCATGATGACCGTGAGTCACCCTTCAGTCTCAGCACCCAGTGGCCCCAGACACCAAAAGAACCATAAATGATACCATTCCTTCCTCTAATTATGGCTGTCCAGCTGTAACGGAGCAGTTTGATGGGCGGTCATTAGCAGAAGGCCATCTCGTATGAAAGGTAATGATGGTCAAATTCATTTCAAGTTCCTGACTTCCGTCGCACGTCAGGAACATGGACAGTGAATCAGATGCACCTCAATGGGGTTGACCTAAAACAGTCAGCTCACTCTGCTGCACACATGAAATACATCACAGGAAAGATGAATCTCCTTTTTCCCACATCAAAGAAAAAGAGGTCAAGATATGAAAACAAAAAATTCTCGGATTTGTGACATCATACACAGGCAATGATTGTCAAAGTTGGAAAAGTTTAAGGCATGGTTCCAACAGCAAACAATAAGTTGGTCCGAAATGAAAAAATACATTTTTCGCGGGGCCGTACGTAACAGCAATGTTTTTGACGAATGGATGCGCACAGGGACGGCTCCGCGATACATCACTGTCCACGGCGTGCCGTTACAACGCTACCCGTGCTCGAGTAGAGCAGCACACTCGCCGGCCAGATGACTTGCCGGTCTATGAGTGCCATCACAATGGTGATTCATTGCTGCCCTGCCTTACCTGAGCTTTCTGCCACCCAAACTTATTTTCTCCCTCTTCCCTCAGCCGTCCGAAAAAAAACACCGGGTCCTGGGGTTGAACAATGACATCCATCATGTTCCCCATGAATGGGCGTGTGTGTGCGACATGACAGGGGCTTTCTCCCGGAAAGGGACATAGGGGTTGTGTTGGGGAGGGATGGGGTGGGAGGGGGGGCAGCATTCATGCAACGGCCCTCCCCCTGGGAGATTTCAAACCTCACACACTTTCCCATTAAGCAGGGAGCATTTTTCATGCCAATGTCTCCCCACAGCCTGGACATGTCAGCTCACTGTTCCTCAATCAAGAGTCACTCGAGAGTGAGTGACCTAGCGTCCACTTGGAGGAAGAGTGAGGGAGGAGGGAGGGAGAGGGAGGAGTGAGAAAGAGAGAAGAGCGAGAGAGAGGGAGGAGGGAGCGAGAGAGTCATGGAAGGAGAGAGAGGGAGGGGGAGAGAAAGCGGATGGAGAGAGAGAGGGAGGAAGGGGAGTGAGAGTCATGGAGGCAGAGAGAGGCAAGATGGAGAGAGAGATAGAGTGACCCACCATCATATTCCACAGTGGTGGTGAGGGAGAAAGGGGGAGGATTGATGGGGGAAGAAGGACAGAGGGAGGGAGAGAAGGTGAGGAAGATTGGGTGAGAATCCTATTCCACACTCCTTTTCTACAGATGTAGAGGGAGGGGGAGAGAGTTTTTATCTTTCACATCCTGGTAACATGACGAGACAAAACTTATTTCACCACATATTTGAAATTAAGGTAAAAATAGGAAAACTGTTGCAAAGAGGCAACAGTTTTGGTGGTGGACTGTGAGATGGTGAGAATGAGGGGATACCATTTAATGTTGATTGGTGATTGTGGTAAGCCTGGAGACTCTATCCATCTATCTGTCCATCCATGTGTATATACATATATATGTGTATATACATATATATGTGTATACACACACACACACACACACACACACACACACACACACACACACACACACACTGTGTATATATAATACATGTATATACATGTATATATAGTGAGTTAAGGTCCACGGGGTCTCTTATAAAATTAACAAATCATAGTATGTTATTTTTATTACTGTTAACCAATAAATGGCATTAGTGGACCTGTTATTGTCCTGAATATCAGCCCAGCTGCGATTTGGTTGTAGAGATGAGGCCACAGGCAAAGAGCAAGAGCACGAGTGTGATATTGCTTAATTAACAAATATTTGAACAGGTTCACAGCATTAGGTGAGGTAGAAGGTCAGCTGGGTCATTGTCATTGTCATTGTCAGCTTGCCGGTGAACCCGCAGAATGTGGAAAGCTGACCAAATCAGAGATGGTAGAGATTTATAATGGATGGTAACATGCCATGGCGCCGACGCGAGTAGGACGCTTATCCAGTAGCTCCGTGCGTGTTGCGTTGTTTTTAGTAATTTAAGTGTGTTTTTGTAAACTTTTAACTCTTTTATAAACTATTTATATGTGTAGATCTATATATCTATATATTATATGGATAGGGAGAAACTGCTTTCACTCCAAACAATGGGACGTAACGGCTTTTTCCGTCGGTAGTGTCACCGCCGTTTGTCTGGCGCTGGAACAGCAGATAAGGATGGACGGAGAGTCAGTCAACCTATTGGAACCCAATACGGGGATGGCAATTTATACCCTTTATGGGGATCCGCAATTTAAATACAAGGATAGATCGTAATAATATAATCAGCACAAATCTATATCTATATGGTGATATGTATCAAATTGTGTGAG
>NC_082394.1:11600085-11656976 GCF_031168955.1 Gadus macrocephalus
CCTCAAACTCATCCAGACTCCCCATTAGAGACCAAAGCTTTGCAGATGATGGATGATTCCACAGTCCACTGCAGTGGTGAGAGGTAAGACGGTTAAAACAATGCTGAGAAACCATCTCTGTCTTGGTAAATACTGAAGGGCATTTCTTTTTTTCAATTACCATCTATATTCAATACATCCCATTAACCTAGGACTCATTTACATGAATCTATACAGCTATGTCGCGATGAGTCACTGTCCGTATCCCTGATGTGACTCCCAGCAAGCAGGTCTGTCTATGTGATCCACAACACAAATCAATGATTTTCAATGACATTTCAAGTGAAGGGAAGACTTCAGGTTCAAACCCCATATGGGTCCTATGAAGACGGTAGTCATGGATGCCCCCTGGCCACCTTTTCTTCCTCCCATGTAGTGCAGTGGGAGTGTTTTCCACTCTCAAAAAAAAAAGCTCTAAAATCCAGACTATTTAAAGTCTCTCCTCATGTGAGCAACTTAGTAAATGAACGCCGGGACTGTGAGATCGATTTAGCGGCGTCTTTCTTTGTGTGATTCATGTGCAGGACGAGAGCGCTCAGCCACATAATCTCTCTTTTTCATTTCACCACCTCCAGAATTGCCTCCGAAAGTAAAATAATGACAACGGAGGCGAAGCGCTGCGATCCCTATCCATTAGCCTCTATGGAACGTGGTACATGTTGATGATCTGTGATATTCAACCGTCCTGAAGCAACGTCTTTTGGCAGCGTAGCTGGATAATTGTCTCATCGCATACTAAATAGCAATATGTTGTGTGTGCAATATGTTCCTGAAAGAACGACGTGAAACCAAGTTAGGCAAAGATGCCACTGATTTTCTCATTATGCTCATTGAATTGGCTGTAAGAACATTAAACCGCTACCAATAAGCAACTCTCTTCTTGCATCTCCCAAAAATAGCCTTTGTTGCATATCTTTTTAATCGAACATAAAAAGAGATTGATATGTCAATGCATTACCCGTATGTTTACCCGTATTATTACCCGTATTATCCTCCGCCACCATGGGGTCCATTTTCACTGCTACGCTGACGACACACAGGTCTACATCTCCACCAAACCCACCGCTGCCATCCCCCCCACCTCCCTCATCACGTGCCTGGAAGAGATCCGGAGCTGGTTGAGCAGGAACTTCCTGAAACTCAATGGAAACAAGACCGAGGCCCTGCTCATCGGATCCAAATCCACCCTCACTAAATCACAACACACCCCAGCTCCACTCATAATTATCGATGGATTCCCAGTACCCTTCTCCTCCAAAGTCAAGAGCCTCGGCGTCATCCTGGACAACACCCTCTCATTCGCACCCCATATTCACAACATCACCCGGACTGCATTCTTCCACCTCCGCAACATCGCCAGACTCCGCCCATCACTGACCCAATCCAGCACTGAAATCCTAGTTGACTCATTTGTCACATCACGCATAGACTACTGCAACGCCCTCCTCACCGGACTCCCCACCAAACTCATCAACAGACTGCAGATCATTCAGAACTCAGCCGCCCGGATCATCACCCGCACCAAATCATCTGACCACATCACCCCTGTCCTCATTCAACTTCACTGGCTCCCAGTACACTACCGTATCCAATACAAAACCCTACTCACCTAAAAAGCTCTCCACAACCTAGCCCCCAGTTATCTCTGCGACCTCCTCCAAGAATACACTCCCTCCCGCTCCCTCCGCTCAACCTCTGCTGGACTACTATGTATCCCCACATCACGACTCACTTCAATGGGTGCCCGGTCATTCAGCTGTTCAGCACCCAGGCTCTGGAACTCCCTCCCCCCACACATAAAACAGTCAGACACCATTACAACCTTCAAGTCACAACTCAAAACTCACCTGTTCAAACTCGCACACAACGTCTAACTGATCACTGTTTTGATTGTTTTTTTGTTTTGTTTTGTTTTGTCTTGTTTTATTTATTTCTTATTGCTTATGTTTATTTATTTATTTATTTTTTCCACAATGTCTTGTTTTTAAAAAAATGTATGATGACTATATGCTCTGTAAGGTGACCTTGGGTGTCTTGAAAGGCGCCTCTAAATGAAATGTATTATTATTATTATTAGCGTTAGCATTTTACCATGTGAGCAGTTCTCTTTCAAAATGATAACTTAATTTCTGTAATTCGTGCAAAGCTTATGCCTCAACTTATCAGCCCTTCTACCACCCTTCATCCACTGACACATCCAGTTTTTTATTCATTCATTAATCAAATAATTTATTCATTCATTCAATACATGGAATCGTTATTGCACGCCAAGTCCCTGAAGATACGGTAATTATTCCTCCTTTAATCACAACGTAAATCAATAAGAATTGAACAATACCAAATCAAGACCAGTTCCTGCCCCCTCACCCCAGTCACCCATGCAGACCCCCATGTGCCCTACATTAATCACACCCTCACCTGGCTAGTGGCTACACCCATTTGAATACTCAACTGCACAAATGATTTGCTTAGCTTTGGCTGAAGGAGTTGTGAAGTCAAAGGCAACATAATTAGAGGGGACGACGGCGAGACCTAATACGCAGTGTAATTAAGGATATTAATAAGGTGTCAGCCCACCGTTCACTGGGCCGCGCGCCCGATGATTAATCGCAGTCCGTGCTAATTTGATTTGTGACAAGGAGAGAGATGACCCGCTAAGTCAGCGGCGGGTGAAGCGGACGACGCTAGAGCATATGAAGCTAATAAAACACCAAGAGTCGCAGGGGTGACAAGGTGGAGTGGAAAAGAAACCCTGAGACAACCAAACCAGTGCCTCCAATAGGGCCTTATTATCTTAGCAGCCATCTTGGCTCCACATTCAGTTCACTCACCCAACTAGCTTTTCGAACCAAGATGGAGCCGAGATGGAGCCAAGATGGCCGCTAGGTGACAAAGGCCCATAGGGATGGATGTGAAGCACGACTTTCTTTGGGTTGTTTGGGGAAGATCCTGTGACATCATCCCTGAGCAGAGGGATTGTCTCTGAGGTCAATTAAATCCACCGCGATGTTAAGGCGTTTACCCTGAGCGGTAATGCCTGAATGAGTATTTCCACGTCTCTGGAGCGCTAAAGTGACACCGGCGTCGGCAGAGCAGAGCTGTCAAGTACAGTATCAAGTCATGTTGAAGTTGTGTTCAACAGCTGGAAAGGTCATCCCTTTAGGAAAATCCATTGGAGAGAGGCATGTCGACCATGTTGAACGGGTTAATGAGAACCAGGGAATGAGGCCTTCACCTCACAGCCCCCCACGATCGCCCCTGCTGTATGCCATGGTTGAATTAGATTTATATGTGGCTAATTAGGATCCCTAAAGTAGACAGTGCATGTTAACACCCTCTGTCCTCCCTCTGGGATTTGTGTGTTAACATATGCACACCTAGTAAAGTTATTGGCTGGTATTTATAGACACGACAATTATGAGAGATCCTAAAAACACCAGCTGGGATCGAAAGGGAATTATGCTCAGAAAATGTTATTTTCAAGCATCAAGGCTCTGATGTGTGTGTGCGTGTGCGTGTGCGTGCGTGCGTGTGTGTGTGTTTTTCTCACAGATCATGTGACAGTCTGCTCTCCTTTTAAGTCATAGAGGTTCTTTAAAGTTATCTTTATGAGTGATAAATGTGACATAAATCAAGCCTTATCTGAAGTGGGCAAACAGATTGTACTTGAGGGTATTTTTCCGAGTGTGCAAAACGGTACGGTCTAGAATAAGTATCCTCTGGTAATTTGTCACAGTGGGTAAACAGGTACGGTCTGGCAGACATTATCTGCTTCAACCTTCTTATTTCTTATCATTTTTCTCTTTAATTTGGCAGCTTAAGTATTCTGCCATGTCCTGACCTCAGCAATATATCTCACTTCAACATCCAACCCAAGCTTATCGGTGTACAAGTCGCTCACTCATAAAAACTAAAAATCCCCAGCAAACTGCTGTGCAATATGGACTGCCGGTTTACATATTGAGCCCTTAGCGGGAAGGTGTACTGTCAACTCCCTGGCTGAAGTTACCGGGATCGACGCCAGTGTCTGCAGCCGCACCACTCCTTAACCAAGATGCCTTACTTCTACCTGCTCCCTTCTGCCACACATCTGAATTCACTGTAGGATAAAACATATAGCAACAAGTAACAATGGTGTACTATGGCAATGCGTTGTGTAATCAAATCTAGTCTGTGAACAGCAGCAGTAACAGCGGCAGTCTGCTTATGTGGTGTGAGTTGGGGTCGTGGTCCAGTGGCTGTAATAGAGATGTTGACGTCCCACTGACAGCCTCTATGCACACACACACTCTTTACACACACATGCACACACAAAGACACACACACACACACACACACACACAAACAGACTACAGTACGCACACACAAACACTCTACTCAGCCCAGTCCCGAGCCAATGCAGCACACCGGGGGGAACATTCACTCTGACTGGGGGAAGGAAATCCAGAGTGTCAGTCAAGCAGAGCCCCAGCTTTAACATTTACCCTGAGCAAACACTGTGATTCATCCCTGTGAATGAATGTCAACACACCTGTCTGACGGACGGACGGAATGACCACCAGAGGGAGGGGGGAGGTGGTAGGGGACCAGACACGCATTCATACCGGAGTCACTCGGCGTAAGCTTTGCTCGGGTGCACTGAAACACCCTATTTATTTTCCTTATTTTTTTACTCATTTCAGTATGTGGCAGCAGGCGTTGTGTTCTGGTGCGTCCAAACTACGCAGGAGTGTAAACAAAAATGTAAGCAATATATTTTTTGCTTTTGGTTCAAAAGACCCAGATAAATGGCCGAATGGAAGGAAGTGTTGCTAAAATAATGGAGGAATGAATTTACCAATTCCAATGAGCCTTTGTGTACTGTGTGTACTGGTGTTAACCCTTTTTTTAATCCCTCGTCACCAAGACCTCTTCTTTCCCCAAAATAAAGACGGAGCCTTCGCGAAGCATCCTTTATTTTCCTGAGGTCTAACATCGTATTCATCCACATATCCTCCATCCTGCAGGAGACTCGGCCCAAGGACAACTTCTTGACAAGTTGACATGTGTCAAGGCAGTGGGAGAATAAGTGGGAGAAGAAGAGGAGACAGTGGGCAGCAGACAGCCCTACTCTCCTGGGCGTTCACCCGACACACCGTCGTGCTGTGGACCACAGCACTTCCCACCGGGGGGGAGAGCCGTGTGCGCCAGAGTAAAAAAAAAGAAGGAAAAAAGAGACATGGTTGATGACTTCCCCTCTGGACACGTCGTGCTATTAAGCCATTTAATGAGCAATAACACTTCTCCCGGCCCAGGCCTGCGGTTTTACCGTGGAGCTACCTGCCAAGCGCTAAACAATCAATTAGAAATCACTCTTTGCTCACGGGTCTAAATTGCCAGATAAATGAAACAGAGTGGTAGGATCCGCTCAGATATAGTGGGGCCCATAAAGCTAATTACTGCCACTAATTCCTGGGGTCTCAACAGAGGGAACAACCGGAGAGGCCACCTCGATGCCTCACATACTAACAGCACCTCTCTAATTTATTACGCTTTTACTGTTGGGGGGGGGAAACATAGAAGTAAACAGCGTCGCTGTTTTGTCGTTGGTAGAACTGCAATTTGCCTGCATGAACATCCAAACAAACGCATTGAACGTGCCATCCCATTAAACCAAACCAAATAAAGAAGGTGCTTTACCACATTTAAATATATTTCTTTGCTGTTTTTGCTAAAGCCTCTTACTTTGGTCTTTACAAAATTATTTAATGCTCCAGTAAAGCATGTCCCAGAGTATGGATGCACCCTGTTTTCCCCCCACATAAGTCAAGTTCCCAGCTCTGTCACGTACCATTACAGAACTGCTGATTTTATCAAGTCGGTAATAGCCTATTAGCAGAAGATTGTGTTCTCCACGCTCCCTTTGTTGCATTGAGGGTATTAATTATTACTGATGTAATTATCAGCTCATTGTTCCCCTGTAATTAGGCTGTCAGCATAATGAATCTTAAGAACATTGCCCATCCAAAAGCTAATTGATTCCTTTGATTTCCACTAACCCTCCTTATCGGAACCTTTACTATTGCTGAAACCATAACCAGGCCATCCATTACAAACCATTTGCCGGTTCGGTTCTTGCTCCTTCATGGCAAAGGATTACATTACATCCACTCACGAGGAGCAGGCCCTGCTTTTTGTCGCCACTCGCTCCCGGATGGAAGCTGCTGCTAAGGCAGCTTCCACAGCACAGAGACTGTATTCAGCCTGGCGGTAGTCTCTACTGCCCCCAAATAACCACAGCACTTTACGCTAAAGATAATTAGAAGTCACAGGAGGAAATACCTCGTTTGTTAATTATAATCCTTAGCTGATTGTCCTTTACTGTTAATTTAGCATGCACTTTTACCCAAAGGGACTTGCGTGAATGTATCTTTAGGTCATTTAGGAGCAGGTAGGGAGGAGGTGGCATCATTGATCAAGGATGCCTACAGGTAGACTGTAGATGCAAGGGTTCGAACAAGGGACCTTTCAAAACCCCAACCCCTTGACTATCCGGTCCTATTGGCTGATTTGCTGTCATTACATTTAATTTCCCCCATTCTGTACCGAGAGAATCTGTATCAATGCATTGTGCTGTACAATCGCAATGTAACGATGTATCCAATTACCCTTTGATTGCTAAAAAAAAAACGGCAAGCTTGTTAATGGCAGCTTGTTAGAATGCTAAATGTTTTAGTGCTTCCACTGGCATGCTGGCAGGTCTCGGTAAGGATGCTTGATACGGAGTCTTGCAGCATGAGCATAGCTCTCGTTAATGAGGCCGGCTACAGCCAGTTAGGGAAATGAGGCAGATGCTTAATTTTTCTCGCTCTCCGCTCTCCTTAGTGAATTGGCTGACGTTGGCATATTACTGCGCATCTAAGTGCTCCAAGTGACAGTTGTTTTTTTTGTATCATTGTTGCTGATGATGTAAACTCATATTAGGAAAGTGACACGTTCGAACAAAAAAGGATTATAAAATAAAAATCCCGGGCGCTCCTACTTTTTGTTTATGACTTCCTTCACGGCAGCAGTCATGTGACCTTGAGGCTTCAAGGCGTGCCTGAACCTCTGGCGAGGATGCGTCACTTGTGGGCCTGGGTAACCTTGCCTCCTACTGGGGCTGCAGCAGCTCCGGCCCTGGAGTCCTGCGGGACGCAGACGCCCTTCATGTAACTCCTAAAGACAGTCAAAGGTCAAGCAGTGGAGGAACAGAAGGCCCACATATGGACAAACATCGGCCGCCCACGCACTGCCCCCGGCTCTGTCACATCACCGAGCTACACTCACACACACACATGCATACCATCAAACGCATGCACACAAACTCACACACACACACGAACTCACACACACACACACGAACACTCTCACATACACACACACACAAACCGTCAGGCCGATGCACACACACACACACCTATAAACAGACATAGCCTAACACACATAGTCTTGCAGATGCACGCACACACATACGTACACACACACAAACACAGAGTCATGCTGATGCATAAGCTGGCATGTTGCACGCACACACACACACACACAAACACACATGTTTTCTCCGCACCTCATGCAAATGCAAAATAGAGGTACACAGGGTCATGCATGCAGCCACACACACACACAAACATTATTATTATTCTCCAAAGACACATACACACACACACACACACACACACACACACTCTCAGCCATCTCCCCAGTCACTCCTAACACACAAATACATGCAAAAGGCACACACAAACACACTTACTCAGCTATCCCTGGATACACACATTCAGTGATTGGGGGAGGGTAGCATGTGGTGAGTTCCTTTCCTGTCCATGGTGACCCCCAGACAGCCTTGAGCTCCTTAGAGCTCCTCCGAGGTGCAGAGCAGGTGGTCAGGACACCAGCTGACCCTCACTTCCTGTTAGCCGTCATCATCAACCCCCTGGAAACCACCATTTCCTCAGCCTCATCAGAAAGTGCACCGTCCCCCACAGGTACACTATGGTCAACCCAACTTTTTTTTTTTTAATTCACCCCAATGTTTACATGAATGCTTTAAAATGGCTGACATCATGGAATACAACGGTTCAGGTCTGTTGCACTCAAGGGTTGTTGTTGTTGTTGTTGTTGCAGATTGTCCTCGAGGTACTCTGTTTATGATGTTGCTTGTCACTGATTTATTATTTAATTTATGAGCTGGATTCCTTCTTCAGTTAATGCTTTCCGTAATACGTCATTGTATCATTCATAAATGACAGCAACAGCAACATAACTCATTAGGACGTTTGTAATGGGATTGGGACATGCCAAGTAGAATTTGCATAGACGATACAAATATAATATATAATATAATATAATTTCGATTGGGATCAAATGATCACTTCAGTCATTCTACTTATCCAAAGTTCCTGTCCAAGTCTTCCATGACTTTGGGTAGTCATAGATACGACTGTGGGAAACGCGGCGAATCAGGTCAGAATAAAGTGCCTGCTTGGACATTGTTCCTGTGCAGGGAACCCACTATCTAAGTGAATGATATATGAACTGCGGCTAGCTAATTGATGTGGAGCTCAGCCCACAGACTGTGTTTGAAGACTCCATAAGTCAACTGCATTTATCATTAGCAGGCTTACGCTGTAAACAGGCCACGGTCATTAGCAAGTCTAATTACATTTGGGTCTAAGGTCTCATCGCAAACACACAACAGCAAGCAAGCTTGTGCACAAACACGTATACACAGTCACACGCACACAAACACACACACACACACACACACACACACATCCACATGAGATGTAAAAGAGCCAGCAGAAGTAAAAACACCATTAGTGGTTATAATTAGGTTCAAAATCGACATTAGTCAAAGTAGGCCAAATTATTCTCTGTTTGTGCTGTAGCAATTAAATAATCTTGAGAGTTCATCTTGAAACAAACCCTGATATGCATTTCTCTGACATGGCAAAGCGAGCCATAGTTCAAATAAATATGACTGCATGTGTCCAGGGTTGAGTATGAAGGCATGGGAGGTCAGGACCTGTTCACACCTGTCTCACCCCCTCCTCCTGCTCCCCCTCCTCTGGTATTCCCACGTTGCCAAGAGTGCACTTCCTCAGGATTTGAGCCGCTGACGAGGACAGAGAGATAGAGAGAAAGAGAGAGGCTGAGCTCTGTAATGGTGGTGGAAGTGGTCGTGGTGATGGTGGTGAAGGTGGTGCTGGTGGTAGTGGAGGTGGTGTTGGAGGTGTCGGTGGTAGGTGTGGTGTTAGTGAAGGTTGCGTTGGTGGTTGTGGTAGTGGTGATAGAGCTGGAGGTGGTATCGGAGGTGGTCATGATGGTAGTGGTGGTACTAGTGGACGTGGTGGTGGTGGTGGTGTGGTAGGGGTGATAGAGGTGGTTATGGTGGTAGTGGTGATGATAGAGGTGGGGGTTGTAGAGCTGGTGGTATCGGAGGTCGTTATGGTGGTAGTGATTGTTGTAGTGGAGGCCGGGGTGGTGCAAGTGGAGGTGGTGATGGTGGGGGTGGAGGTGTGACAGGACAGACGTCTTGCAGAACACCTCCGTATTCATCAGCGTTGGCCGGTGTTGTCTCGGTGATCTGATCTACTGTCCGGCGGCGCTGGGCCTGATTAACTATGACAGCCCTCAGATAGGCAGAGGCAGACAAAGATAAGGAAGGGGGGAGAGAGACAAGAGGGAGAGACAGGGAGCGATGGAGAGAGAGAAAGAGATGAAAAATAAGGACCAGATAAAAAGAGCAGTTTCTTAGAACAGGGGCTGACATCGCAGCACCTTAATCGATGGGCCAAAGTCAGAGAAAGGACAATAGGGAGGGACGTTAATGTTTTAAATGAAACACCCATCGCAATGCAAAACACAATCAATATGGCCCACCACTATTTATCAGCAGAGCTAACCACTGAGACATAACCTGGTGCTCGTTAATACCCCCAAAATGACCTTCTCCCTCCTCTTCCAACTCATTCTCTCTCTCTCTCTCTCTCTCTTTTTTTCCCATTCCGGTGCTCAGCGCATTCCACAGCCTCGCACGCCCTCGCCGCGACAATATGTCACACGGCAGATATAATTGCAGTAATGTAATTTGGTGGGGGATGTGGACTGAGGGAGTAATTGAAGTGAAGCCCCGACAGTGATGGGCGGAGGGTTAGCGTGGCCACTGGCTGTTGTGAGAAGCGAGCGCTTTTCAACGCCACTGAGCTAACTTCCTGTGATGAAGATGGCAGCATATTGTCTCTGCAGTGGGCCACGAGGAGGGCCGCTCATGATGTAACCCACCCACCCAATGCCAAATAAACACATGTCTCTTGGCTAGAAGAAGCCGCCCACTCTCCTGCAGCTACTCTGCACAGTACCAACACAATCACACACACACACACACACACACACACACACACACACACACACACACACACACACACACACACACACACACACACACACACACACACACACACTAGGCCTACCTTCTAAATCGTACAACCATACAGATGCATACAGGGCTTTTAATTAAGAGCAGACAGGCTCTCTATTGATAACCCCTATATGATAGGTATGTGTGAAATATGAGGGATGAAAAGTTGCAGTAATGCCTATATTCTGTCAGTTGTAAAATGTGAAAGAGATTTGCTTCATATTGTACAAAGAATGTTCAAATTACCACTGTAATGTGTGATGCCCGAACATTCTCGCTTCGCCTGGTCCTAGAAAAATGTTTCTGTCGCCATACCTGGAGCATAGTTCTGATGGTTGAAAGTCATACGTCATCTGAAGTCTTATGTATTGTATGTAGTGTAATTATATAACACAATCATTTTATACTTTCTACTGTAACGTAATGGAAACCCATTACCCATGCTATTTATTATTAATTCAAACATTCCCCTTCATTGGAGCCCAGCATTTACCGCCACCAAATACACATTGCGCAAAAAATGTCTCTTGGAGCGTGAAAATAATTGTAAACCATAATACCCCCCTATATCTCCCCATGTTAGGTCTTTATTCAACTGGTTTTCCTTCAAGAGTACAGTTAGATCTCCTCGTAGATACAGGTACATCATCTGTCAATTCCATCTTAATTTGTCATTTTATTTCTTTCCCACTCTGCCGTTCTTTTCCAGCATTAGTTTGCTTTTTGGAAGCCCTGCATCTCTCTCTCTCCCTCTCCCCCTCTCTCCCTCTCTCTCTCCCTCTCTCCCTCTCTCTCCCTCCCTCTCTCCCTCTCCCCCTCTCTCCATCTGTTCCTTTGTTTCAGTCTTGGGCGCGTGGTAGCAGTGTGTTGGCATGATGATGCTCAGTGTCTCACATGGTAGTGGATGACCAAAGAGGGACACACCACACACACACACACACACACACACACTACCACGAGAGAGCGAGACAGAATGGGAACAGGGGCGACTGGGAACTAAACCCTGTATAATAAATATGCAGACAGCACAGAAACCAAAGGAGGAGGCCATTGTGGTGGTGGTGGTGGTGGTTGTGGTGGTGGTGGGGATGATGGTGCAGAGGTGGCCGGCTGGCTGCTAAATAAAACAGACAAGCTCCTTATACAGGTTAGCACCAAGGAGGCGCTCCCGCCCCTGTTCTCTCGGCTCCAGCCAGAATCAATGGTCCAAAATCCCCTGAAGCCGGGTCCTCTTACATCCCATCCATTATTCAGCCCGCCTCTTTTGTACCACCTGCCCTGTTTACAACGCCGGTCGGCTCCATTGTAAATGTTTGTGCGGCTGTTTGGCCCCCATTGGCCCAACGAAACAACCCACCTTGATGATATGACCAACGCGACGCCCAACGCGACGCCCTGCACCCCCCCCCCCCCCACGTGCATGTTGGCATACACACACAAAGACATGTATGCACACACACACACACACACCCTGTTAGGCTGGTATGCAGCAATGGGCAACGGGGTCGTTGTGGCTGGACTGCGTGGCGAAACGGGATCACGGGGGGACACAGCCCCCAGGTTGTGTATCAACTCTACATGATTCAACGCTAGCGGTGTTGTAGTGCGAGTAAACAACGGACCTGCACCGACGTGTGTACGGTAATTGTCAAAGATATCCGGTATCAGTTGCATGCATGGTACCAGTTGCATGCTCTCGTTTTTGAGGAGGGAGGCGAAGGAACGAATAGGTTGGTATCATCTCCCTTGCTGTTCCGTCTCATCACTTCCTCTGCTCTTCACCTGTGCCAGCCCCCCCCCCCCCTCTGCTCTTCACCTGTGCCAGCCCCCCCCCCCCCACACACACACACACACACACACACACACACACACACTAACAAGCTCAACGAGAAAAATCCCGGGCGAAAAAACAAACCATTAATTTGGTAAATAAGGAGCGAGCAGGACGTCAGGGCGATTAATTATGAATAATTCATGCGTACGGGTGGCGGCGTCAACATTGGAGCGCGCGCTTGAAAGCCATTCCTCTCCTGCTGCGCAATAATGGGGGTTGTTTGCCTGCCAGTTAAAGTATTTATTTGTCATCTTACGGTGGATTATTTCCTGTTTTTTTGTCTCATGTTTACGTCGAGCCCACGGTGAGCATGACAGTGATAGAGCGTGACAGGAACGTAAAGCCCCATTCTGACAAATTAGAAACCCGGCTTTAAATAGCAGCGCTACCGTAGCGTTGTCGACCGCGGGCCACGCAGTGCGCTCCGGGCTCGCTAGTCGTGCGCCAGCAGACGCAGCCGCGCCGCCGCCGCAGCAGAGAGACTCATTATTACGATGAGCGCATGCCCACATGAATTAGACAGCTACTTGTATCGTCCCAGTGCTACATATGTAGTACTTGCCACATTTGTAAGCCTATACGGCTACCGATACGTACAACGAGTGGGGATTCTGTGCAGCAGGATTATTGTATGTCGCAAGCGGCGTGTCGCTTCTCTGCGTCGTGTCTGTTTTTTTTTTTATGCAATTGAATATCAGCATTCACCCTGTCAGCATAAATAGGACTATCTGTGCAATTGTCGATTGCTGTTATTCCCTGCATCCTTTGATTGTAATGGCTGAATGACACATGCACGCATGCGCACAAACACACACACACTTCTGAAGATAATGCTTTAATTATAGCTGATGTAATAATAGTCCCTCATCAACACACACACTCTCACACACACACACACTGCCCACCATGGGGCTTTCTCTTTATCAGTGCTGCTCACATTGGCACAAGCGCCAGCAGTGCCAAGACTGCCGGCCCGCCGCTCTGCCACCCTCACCCGGCAAGAGTGAGACAAAGGCCCGGGTCAGCGTGGCCCCTGGTGGCTAATTGCTTCCAGGAGATAAGTGAGTTTGACGACGCAGCAGAGAGCAGCTCAGCCGGAGGGAGGCAGCGCTAATGAATCCCCCGCTCACCTAACCGTCAATATCAGGCCGCCGCAGACGGCCAGCGCCGCAGAGTGAATATTAAAAGACATTTGATTGCTCCGCTGCTTATCCACGGCTTTTATTGAATTCGTCTGGAGTCTTTTGTTGCGTTTTCGGACCGTGGTCCGTGAGCTAAGATGCTGTGTGGCGAAATACGCTCCCTAAGTAGGCCTACTCTCTCGTCATCACCTGCGGAGGGCCAAGTCGCATGGTCATCTCAATAATGGACGGGGCCACCCCTAGGGGGCCGAATGCTAAATGCCTGGTGTGTTCTCAAGGATATGCTAATGCTTCCAAATAAATAAATAAATATATATATATATATATACATATATATATATATAAAAAAAAAAAGATTGGACAGATTTGTCACTTCCTTTGATTTCCAGCAGACCTGAATACTGACGTTAGTGAATACCGATGAATGCTCACGGTAGTAGTCAGGGTACTGCAGTATTTAATGTATTCTCTGAGTAAAGGTGGAGTTGATTTTCATTAGAAGAAACACGCAGGATTCTTTCCCAAGATAAGGTGATATGATCATAGTGATGGAGACTTAACTTCTCCAGTGATAAGGCACTCGTGCTGCCTACTCATCCACTCTCCACCTGACGTCGCCTATTTACACAGAGTAGTCACCAGGATTAAATCTAAATAAGGATTAACCATGCATGAAAATACATTGTAAGCGCAGCCAAGGTGCATTTGGAACACATTCACAAACCTATCAGTTAACCCATCTAAGATCTGTGTAATATCTAGTAAGATCACAGATTTATAAAATATGACATACATAGGAAGTTGGCATTTTCGGTGCCCTTTAGCTCACATTCAAAGACATACGAGACAGGTCACACAAGTAGTTCAAATGCGTTTGTCTCACCAAGTGGCAAAACTATCAATATAAAATAACCCAGGGAAGCCTCTGACATTAGAGCGTGAATGTAATGCAATCAAATTGTATCCAAATACAAACTAGATACAAGTTTTATGAAACAACTTAGTGTGATTTGCTCCCTGAGACTGCAGAGGTCCGACCCCAGACCTCTAACCCCAAACGAGGTCTGACCCAGCAGAGGTCTGACCCAGACGAGGTCTGATCCCAGCAGAGGTCTGACCCAGACGAGGTCTGATCCCAGCAGAGGTCTGACCCCAGCAAGGTCTGACCCAAGCGAGGTCTGACTCAGACGAGGTCTTCCCCAAGTATTGGTCTAACCCCAGCAGAGGTCTGACCCGAACAAAGGTCAGACCCTCTCTGCAGTGCAGTAACAATTTAAAGGGGACAGGCTACCAGGATCACATCATACTGAAGTCTTTCTTTCCTTTAGCCTGTTAAGTACCCCATTTCAATTAACCTCTGATCTAGTAAGATCCCAGGTTTATGCATAAGAATAAAACGGATAGACATACGAGAATACGATAGGAAGCTGGCAATTTAGGTGTTCTTTAACTCAACTATTCCTGGCGTTGGAAGACGTTTCAACGTTTGGGTTGTTTTCCATTGAGAAGAGATGTCCATCAGGCTGAGGTCAAAAAACAATACCTGACAAATTAGGCTTAAAGAGGTGACTTTTAATCAAAGGATCACACACCTGCTTGCAAAAACGTTTGAGTAATGCACTGCTCCATTAGATACAATATTGCCAGTCCCACTATGTGGCAGATTGCAAGAAAAGTGTTTATGCAGAAAAGAACAACGTTTATTGAGTAATGCACAGCATTCAAATACAACTGCTCCCCATAGTCTCTTAGACGTTTTAAAATAACCATCCCCCTGAACCTGCCTTTAAAAAATAGCTCCTCCAGGTTTTTATTCCTTCTGGGGAGGGGTGGTTGGCCAACAAACCTGCACGTGGTTTTAGGGGTGTGTTCCCCTTGAGTGTAGAAATAGCCAGAATGAGCTCTAAGAGTTGCTTGCTCCTTTATTTCCAGACAATTATGAATAGGGCCTACACCGTCAAATGTAAAGTAAAAAAAATACAAAACGACAAACATACTAATGCTTTATACCAACCGATATGAAGAAAAGGCAATAACTTCCTTCTGTGGATTAAGCTTTTGGAAAATATAAATGACTTAACATTTTATTCAAATCCTGGATTCCTCTATTAACACGTAAAGTACATTGGCAAGTATGTGAACAATTCAGTTCAAGATGCAGCCGGTCGTCTACATGCAAGTATAGCCGGTTTCAGTCCTCCTTATTTTTTCATAATTTTTTACATCAGGAGATTCAACCCTGAGGTTGATTCAGACTTGATTCTTTATATGCGTACATCTGTGTCGTTAAGACATCAGTAGAAACTCTGGTTGGTTGGTTGGTTGGGGGGGGGGGGGGGGGGGGGGATATGACGTAGGTTCAAAGTTCGCAAGAGGCGGTAGCAGTGCGGCCGCTGCCACTCTAGTTGGTTTGGGTTTGACCACAGACAGCATGGAGGCAACTCATCTTAAATGTTGCTGCAACGATGCATCATATATTCTGTTCCATCCACAACAAAGATGGTGGTGCACGAGTTAGAGACAAATAGAAGAAACGACGAAGAAGAAAGGCATAGCGAATTACTGCTTTATCAGGGAAAGAAAGCGTTTGTGCTATTTAACCTACATCGACGGCAGGGAAGGAACTGTTGATGATTATCATTTAGGGTGCCACTCAATGACATGCAATGCAGACCGAAGCGTCACCAACACGCCCACTCACAGGGTGTATGAAATACCAACTTTCTATGCCTGCTTCACACATAAGGTTATACATTTCCTACGGAGAAAAAACTACCTCAGGGGTAATTATTTTTCAGGAGAATATCAGGTCACGATATGTTCAGACAAACTGCCCTAGAGGAGACTATCAGGACACGCATGTCTGAGGGCAGCATATATATCTGGCCTGAGTAGTTATTCTCAGCATGGAGTGACCTGATCATAGAATTACAAGTCTTATTTGATTGTATTTAATGGCGATAAACTCACCAACAGTGCACCTCTACAGACAGCTTGGGTCATCCATCCTCTTCGTATCGACATGCATTTAATCTCACAAAGATGTGTTTTCGTCATGCAAGAGCAACTTTCTCTCAATAACACTTCTTGACAGAAGATATTCACCTTTGGATAGACCAGACGGACCTGTAGAAATAAAACATAACTCAGGTTTGCTAGTAGAACATATTGGTATTCAAACTATACAACTAAACAGTCAAACAAAAAATGGTTATGATTGTTTATTCTTAATTCTTGAATATAAATGATGCCATCAACAACTCAGTTTTAGAATTAAACAATTCCACTTACCTCTAAGTTCTTGCAGCATGTGCTCATTGTGTCTGTGAGTGTTTGTTGTGATGAAACATCACAGGTGTGTGTGATCCGCTATAATCAGTATGGGGGGGTGGTGCTGACTCTCAAAGAATTTGTTACTAAATGTAAGGTCACATAAGTAGCAAAAATACCCACTTGTATGTGACCTTACATTTGCAAGTAAAAAATAATATTGTAACCAAAATAAGTGCACTGGGTTGCATAGATCTATATTGAAGATATAAATATATGCTCCACTGTAAAAGATGTTTAATAAATGTGAATTGGGTACACAGTTGTGAAAATAGTGGATTTTTATGGCTATTATATTCGACCAAGCAACATGAAACTAAGTATCTACCATCAACAAGGATACCTCTGCAGCAGTAGTATTTGTTTTAGATGATGAACAATATGCCCGCCTAGTGTTTATATATCATAGTCAACGGTCATCATTTTGAATTACCTCCATATTATAGATATGGGTTAGTGGTGTCCTGTGTCCTACGTATGCTGAAGATTGACCATGCAGCTTGGTTTAAGAATATATATCGCTCATAAGACCCCCTTATAGTGGATTTAGATATGGCTCATGTCCTTGGGCGGACAGCTGTAGCAGATTTTATAATTATAGTGTAATTCGTGGAACTTTAACTATTTAGTTGAAAGGCCAAACCCACTGAATTTATGAATTTGATGAATTGATCATACTGTTTGAGCATAATGTTTAATCATTTTATCCCTGAAATGTTTTGTGAAGTTTACCACAAGTTTGGTGAAATTCTGTCAGTTTGATGAAGAGAAGTTCTAGGTTTTCAGAAAATTCAAAATGATGGAAAATCTGTCCAGACGGACTTTAACGGTCTCATGAGTCTTCTGCTCAGTGGACTGTGGACTGTTGACAGGACAGCATTTCCAACCATAACGTAACATTTAAGCAGCCAAGTGTAAACCAGCTCACAGATGGCCGGAAACGAAAAAAAAAAAAACAACAACATTAAAAACAAATATATAGAATACCAATACAGACAGAAATACTACCAGTTGAGCTACCAGTGCCTTAAATCCTCTCCTTCTACATGTGTTCTCCTTGAGATTACTATTCTCTTCCCTTCTCTCTCTGAAGATGAATGCTAGTCCACATCTTTTAAAGATGATACTCGAGGCCTGGAACAAATTAGAGTAACTAAAGATGACGAAGAATGCAGATCAACAGTGATCATGGCCGTTCCTCTCCCCCCGCAGACAGTGTTGGTGTGAAGTAAGCAGAGGAGTGTGATGATGGACTTCAGTAGGCGCCTGCTTTTGACGAAGCAACAGGCCTCCCGGGAGCCGCCCAGGCTTTGTGTATAAACAAGCATCCTTAAAATACCCTTCGCACGCTCTCCCCCTCTCTTTGTCTCTCTCTCTCTCTCTCTCTCTCTCTCTCTCTCTCTCTCTCTCTCTCCTCTCTCCCTCTCTCCCTCTCTCCCTCTCTCCCTCTTTCTCTCTCTCTCTCTCTCTCTCTCTCTCTCTCTCTCTCTCTCTCTCTCTCACAAACACACGTTTCATCGTTGTCTGCTTTTTGTTTCTTCCCCTTCTGGCTGGCTAATCACCCTTACACTCTCAACTAGCCTTCTCTCCTCGTTAGCAATTTGTTGTGCTCTCATTAACAGCGTTTCCTCCTGATTGTCTGTGAAAAAAATATCAACCAACGAGTGGGGTTGTTTATCCACCAATCAGAAAGGCCGGACCATATAAAAGAAAGCTTTCTTTAATGTGTGAAATATGAAAAATGTATACGCTTTCTATGATTTGTATTCTAATAATATATATAATAATATATTAATAACTGGAATAACTGTTGTGTTGCGGTGTCCAATATGAATTAAATTGCCCCTAACTCATCCTGAATGCACGGGAAAGTGATCCGGTAGAAAGCCTAAATGCATCCAAATCCCTTCAAATGGAGAAGGGCAGTTTATGTTATGACATTGTTTCAATGCCCTACGAGCCTCAGCAAACTAAACCAACAGCGTCAGAAATATTGTCTGCCTGTTGAAGTCAGACAGAGGGTAACCTTCACTGTCGTAGACAGGTTTTAATATGCTGTTGGAGCCAACAATGGCCGTCTGCCGCTCTGAATGTCTGCCTCTATCTACCATTCACCTAACAGACTGAACATGGCCTCACGCTAGCCTTGTCCACTGAGAACGTCACAGGCCCCTGGATCGGACTAACCCTCCAATTCAATGACTAATATCTGCCATAATGGAGGACTGTGTGCATGTGTACTCTGGCGTTACAAAGGGAGCTAGCCCTTGCAGCAGTTTTAATCCTACACCACGTAACGTGCTTTCGCCTCTCCCTGCTAAATACCCCTGACCCCAGCAAAGCTCCGGTAGCCTCTCGGTCTTCCTCTCCATCCAGCCTTTCCTCCAATCAGAGTCGGGAGTCGGGCGTCTGGAGGCTGCGGCGTCAGGCCACTGCCACGCGGGAGAAGCGGGCTGCAAATTGTCCTCAAATATTGATTCTGCTGCAGAGGCGCGCAGGGCAGGGAGGGAAAGGAAGAGAGCACCAGGCTCATCTGCTGAACACCAAACCTCCAGAGGAGAGGAAGACGGAGGCAGGGAAGGAGAGGAAGCACTGCCCTAATCTGACCCACTGAGTGAGGACGGTGGACACCTCAGCCTCCGAGAACTCCTTTCCACCTTCGAACCCGTTGGCAAAACGTGGGTGTGCGTGTGTGTTTGTGTGTGTTTGTGAAAAAGAGAGAGTGTGTGCAATAAATAAATCAAGCATTTCCAAAGTGTGTGTGTGTGTGTCTGTATGTGTAGG
Source organism: Gadus macrocephalus (assembly GCF_031168955.1). Taxonomy (NCBI): domain Eukaryota; kingdom Metazoa; phylum Chordata; class Actinopteri; order Gadiformes; family Gadidae; genus Gadus; species Gadus macrocephalus. The sequence continues at coordinate 11,619,656 of NC_082394.1, forward strand.
AATGCACGTCTGTACACAATGTAAAACACATAGTGCGAGGGCGGGTCTGTGTCAAGGTGACTTAGGCTACATGCCTGTGCCTGGGCATGTAAATGGGTTGTTTGTGTATCTGCTTACCTGTATTCCTGCAGTTCTATTCCAGCGCCCTGTCGCACACATCTCTGCTCTAATTGGACCATTGTGTAGCTGCAAAACAGAGGAAAGGGGGCGCAAGAGATGGCAGTGTGACTGGCCCTAACTGCACTGCTGCACCACGGGCCTAAAAATATATTCCCTGTCAGTGGTCCTGGGAGGAGCCCAGCACTGCCCAGGCCTCTCCGTAATGAGAGAGCGGAGACGTCTGCCACCAGTAGCCCGCTGTCCCTCCGGCTCAGAGCTCAGGGCCGGAGCGGGGAGAGGCAAGAGGCTCAGATTCCATAAACTCATCACAGCTCGCAAGGCAGCGTGTCCAACAGAAGGGGTTCACGCACACACACACAAACAAGGGCCCGCCCTCCACCCCCGGGCCCCTGAACTCTGTGTGTGTGTGTGTGTGTGTGTGTGTGTGTGTGTGTGTGTGTGTGTGTGTGTGTGTGTGTGTGTGTGTGTGTGTGTGTGTGTGTGTGTGTGTGTGCTTGTGTGCTTGTGTGTTTGTGTGTGTGTGTGTGTGTGTGTGTGTGTGTGTATGTATTTGTGTCTGCGTGTGTGTGTGTTGAGGTGCATGCATTTGTGCACATGTGTGTGTACTTCTGTGTGTATATCTCTGTGTGTGCATGGGTGTGTATGTGTGTGCGTGTATGAGGTTGTGTGTGCGTGTGTGTGTGTGAAAGAAATATAGGGGGAGAGAGAAAGCATGAAAGACATTTATAAATACAAAACAAATTGTCAAACTATGAGTGGTTATCTTAGCTGTACAAACACCAAAGAGATCAACACACAGTTGTGTGTGTGTGTACAGTATGTGTATGGGTGTGTGGGTATACCAATAGCATAATTGTCCATGTAATGGTGTTCTGTGCTAACGAATGAAAGACGGCAGGAGAAACGGACAGGCAGACGCGTGGAGAGAGAGAGAGGATAATTGAAGGATGTCAGACGTTGTCCAGGCCTTCCCCTATGATTGTTCTCGGTACACAGTAATGATGGAGCCCAACGGGGAAAAACATGTTTTCCAGAAAGCTGAAGCACCATTATCAGGCCATATCATACAGCTATTACGTCTCCATGTCTCAGTGAAGAACCATTGGCAGGCTTTTTTTCAGGGATAATTTGGGCTACTAATTTGCACAGAAGCACGAACGCCCCCTAATTAAGGTCATTAGAAAGACCTCTACAATACATATGCTGTTGTTTTTTTCAACATGCTGAAAAGAAACAAATCAGAATGGGAAACAAGTCGGCGAACCGTTCCCGAAATAGAAAAAAAAGGAGAGATGTGATTATTTCCGTGTGACGTAAATTAGAAAGACAATGTATCGTCCCCCATGGTTTCAGCGTTTTATGAGCCTTCTAAAAGGTGAACACAAATGATATCACATCCAGAGTATACCAGATAAAAGATATAGAACCTCTTTAGGAATACCTTGCAAATATCTGGCGAAAAAACGAATGAATCAGACAGAGGAACAGATTTTTGTAGTCATAGATTTCCTAGTTTTATGGTCATGTAGTATAGCTGCATATGGTCGTGGCCTCCTTCTCCAAGCCACACTTTATTCATCCAAACCTACGGGGGAATAATAGGGGCGTGATATACATTATATATTTCTACTCCTAAAGCGGGCAGCGTTTAAAAGGAAACATAAAGAAACATAATCCTGTTCTGATCTTCCCTTTCGGCAACAGACGGCAATATCAAGAAAACAACACATTCCCAAAACGGTTTCAAACTAGTCCAAATATCTTACATGAATATTTAATACGCTGTTATGATCCTACGCTCGCAGTACCAATTAGAACTGTAAAATGACCGTCGCGGAGCACTCTGTGTGAAAGGGGCTTGACCCAAAAGAGCAATTGGACGCTAATTTGCCGTTCAGTAGTTATTCACCGGATATGAGCTGCGCGCTCCGGCCCATCTCCCGGGCCGGTCGTGAGGAACACTGTCCTCAATGCAGCGCTAAGCCTTTCTTATGGATAAGGGGCTGGACTGGACCACGTCCAGGGAGAACTATCAACGCTGTTGTTTCATTGTCCCTTTGTTCTATTGTTTCATCTACCGCTCATCTACGGATAAATTCTCTCTTGAAATAGACTTTTAAAAAATGCTAAATCCAGTGTTTTGATATCCCTCTTTGTTCTCCTTAGTCCACAGTTTTGTCCCTCAGTTAATTTTTTGGGGATCATTGTCAGATCAAAGCGTCGTTTTTCGTTTTTCTGCATCAAATAACTGGTCCGGTCGTCCGTCCCAGTGGTCCGTCGGTCCAAAACAAGCGGCCCGGTGTCTTTCATCCATCGAGTGTCCACACGCTTCCGTTGAGTTTGGTGATTATCGGTCAGCTTCCATTCCATTAGATATGTTTGTGTCGTCTCTCCTCCTGAACAGCTGCTCTGCACCTTCGGAGCCTCTCTTGCTATCGCGTGACCTAGAAAAGGGGAAAGAGCACGGAGGAAGAAGAGGATAAATGAACTGGTTGACACACAGGACGGCGCGCAGCCGCCCCGTTCTGCAGGAAAAGCACTTTGAAACCCAAACTTTGTGTACCGAGCACAAGCAGTTCTGATAAAGAGATGAATTAGATCTTCAACGCACCTTAGAGCAAATGTTTTCATAACAGGTCTTATTATTCAACAAAAGTGTGTGTGGTGTGTGTATTATTGTTTGCGTAGGTGTGTGTGTGTGTGTGTGTGTGTGTGTGTGTGTGTGTGTGTGGGAGCGTAGTTGTGTGTGAAGACCCTTAGACATACTGGACTGAACCCATTCCTCTGACCTCCACTGTGGTATTGAAAGCTTTGACGTAGACGTCTGCTTAGACTTATAACGGCTGTTCTTGTAAATCGAAGCATGCCCTTCGTTTAGACATATATAGTTAGTTTCTCATTGTGCCGTGTTTCTCGGCTGTGTGTCTCGGCCCTGTGTGGGAACGGGAGAGACACGGACAAAAGGGCATAGGCATGACTGCGTTGAATGAGGGACTGATCAGGCCAGAGTCACGGCCACAAAGAGAGAAGACAGATAGAGAGAGGGAGAGAGAGGGAGGGAGAGAGAGCGAGGGGGAGGGAGATGGAGGGATGGAGAAGGAGAGAGCAGGGATGATTGAGGGGGAGGGAGAGAGAGAAGGGGAGAGAAGAAGATAGAGGGAGTGAGAGTGACAGAGGGAGCAGGAGAAAGGGACAGACCAAGTGCCCAAGTGACACAGGTAGACAGAGAGAGTGAGCTAAGAATAGGTGGTCCAGTGGGAGTGTTTCCCGGCTAGTGTATGTCTCGTGGCAGCCCGCGCCGTCGCCATGTGCCACTGAGTCTCCTGGTAACTGCTCCCCAGTCCCTCAGTGCCCCACAAACGCGCAATTAATGTCCAGCGATGCAGTCACTAGTCAGCAGTCAGCCCTCGGCCCCCCCAACAGCTGATCGGCTAGACAGAGCTCGGGGGGGGGGGGGGGGGACTGGAGCGAGAGAGGAGGAGAGCAATAGATAGCTAGGTAGATAGGATAGATATAGAGAGCTGAGGTTGTTGGTGTTGGGTGTGGGGGGGGGGGGGGGGGGGGGGGGGGGGGTACTACGTGCAACAACCCACGGTGTGACTCCACCTCCTCTCCACCACCATCTCAGCTGCGTGCCTCCGTCGGCTCGCCGCGCGTCAATTTAATTAGGTCTCTTAATCGCTAGGTCTCAGCAGAGGGGCCCGCTTGCCATAATGTGTTGTAATGAACACAACAGATGTTCTGCTGCTGCTGGATGCCGTCGCACACGCCGCAATCACTCTGACGGCGGCGGCGGCGAAACCCAACACCGCCACCGTCCCCCCATCACAACGGTTTCCCTCTCTCTTCATCGTCGTCACCTGCACGTAAACCGCCTCCTGAACAATGTATCCCCCCCCCCCCCCCCCCCCACCCCGCATGGACACGCACACACGGGTACACACACATACACGTCAACGCCCAGACATTGCAAATTAACTTTCACACACCAGCGGCTCACAAAGGGGCCATGAAGGACCTTTATTGAAATCAACTCATCAGCTTTGAATGCCGTCAATTACCTCGCCGGCACGTCGTGGTGCAGACACTTCTCCGCATACGACTTTACTCGTCTTCCCTCTGCGATCGTTTACAGCAGAACGCGGAACAAATGCGGAGGCCGTCCAGTTGAATGACCTATTTTTATCCATCGTTCTTGAAGTTTGACTTGAATTTGTTGAATGTTGAACTTCGAAATGTCTTATTATCTGTCGGTGTATTTCTCTGTGCTCCTTATGGGTTTTGGTGCGAAAAAGCAATTCTACAAGTCAGCGTGTTGAAAGTTTTCTAACTCTATCTTATGAATCTATCGTAATGTGTAATACTCAGGATTTAACGGACACCTAATCTATTGTGAATGTGGATGGGGTCGTGCGCTGTGTTCAAATGCTCGAAAAGACGGTCTGTTAATTAGACTTGGCCGCATGCCATGGGGACAGCTAAAACGCTGAGACATACGGGGGAGGGAGAATTACATTAGATTCATTTAACATCACCATTAAGTGCCTATCCCATTCATGAGACACGATAAACGCTGCACTTTGATGGACAAGGTCTTGCTAGTTGGGGTCAAATGAGGCCATCCGTGTTGAAACTGGGTCTGGAGGATTCCACGTTGTTACTTCTACGTCCAGAATTTCACATCAAATTACACGTACCAATGGCTTTCATAATTGTTTTTAATAATTTAAAATCACACCCACATACACAGAACCACACAGACAGACAAACAACTCCCCCCACCTACACACACACACACACACACACACACACACACACAACCACACGGCCCCTACCTTGGTGGTCTTGACCTTGTTGCCGGTGCTGCATGACCAGCCGGTCAGGTCGGGCAGGACCTTGCACTCCTCCCCGTCCATGCAGGGATGCATCTGACACCACCACTTCTGGATCACGATGGAGGCTTCAGAGGACAGGGGGAGAGGCGGAGGGGACCATATTCAGACCAGATTGTTTGCGACCAGATAGCACACGCGCTCACACAAACACGCACACAAACAGTAACACACACACAGCCCACGCAGAACGCACGGCAGCATGGTTCAGATCCGACTCCTCTGACTGACGCTAGCCGTAATCGGACTAATAGCATTCAGTGCAGGACACGGAACGGAGGAGTGTAACCTTATACTTGTTAATATGTTCAGACAAAATACTTCTATTTATGTTCATATGCTTTATGGATCATTTCTAAACTTTTAAAACAAACTATGCAAGGAGTTATTATTATTATAATATAAGCCTTGTTGTGGGGATACTTGGAAAATAGTGCCTGCTTTTAAAGTGATATGATGACCTGGTGTGAGGCATAAACTATCAACATTGGAAGTTCTAAAGCTAACCCTGAATTAATTCATAATACAACACAGATATTAAATAATTACAATAAAATTCACTGTTGATCTGTTGATCTGAGTAATAGGACATTTAATGAGAAAGTTAATGAAGGAAATAAGATGATAAACATGGATCATGTTTTCTGTTCATTATCAATGTTACATGATGCACTATTATATTTCAAAAGGGTAAATAATCATAATGCATTTTCATTGCGATCACAAAAATATTGGATAAAACGGAAATACAATCTCCCAGCAGCAGGTGGATCTTACATCTTGCACTCCCTGTAAGTGTAGAAAATATTACAAAATGCCAGAATAGTAGTGAATAGAACAAGATTGAACAGGAAACACTACCAACGCCAACGCATGAAATGTAAAGAGACAGGAAAGATGGGGATGGGAAAAAGTCCAATCTATTCATCACTGATGTTGTGATGTCATTACAGCAAGATGGCAGGCAAAACACAGAAAGCCTCATGAAAGTCAACGATAGATGGTGATCTGGGAAAATGGTAAAAGACTTAGAGATAGATGAAAATTCAGCGTGGAAACGAGAAATTGGATAAATATAAGTGCAGATTTTAATAATCGAAGTCTGGTCTCTACATCTCTGAAGAGTTAGGGGGAGTGTGTGTGTGTGTGTGTGTGTGTGTGTGTGTGTGTGTGTGTGTGTGTGTGTGTGTGTGTGTGTGTGTGTGTGTGTGTGTGTGTGTGTGTGTGTGTGTGTGCACTCCTGCTTGTGTGTGTGTGTGTGTGTGTGTGTGTGTGTGTGTGTGTGTGTGTGTGTGTGTGTGTGTGTGTGTGTGTGTGTGTGTGTGTGTGTGTGGTTGTGTGTGTGTGTGTGTGTATGTCTATCTGTGTGTATGAGGGTATAAACTTACCGAAGTAGCAGTAACTGAAGTCATATAATTAAAGTAGTTTACTAGTCAAACAGCAACACGTTTGTCTCTGCTACAATCAGCTCCCTGCCGCGACGACAAAATATTCACACACCGGCTTGAGACAAAATATGTGAGCAATTGCCATTTTACTTCACAACAGAGGTTGGAAGTAAAATAATATTGAGGCAAGGCACTAATTAAAACGTCAAACTTCCTCTCCGTTCTTCGGCAGAGATAAATAGCGTAAATGAGGAATCACGTTAAGGGCAGTCAACCAGCCGCGAGGAAGAAGTACGCTCTTTAATTTAAACCTGTGTAATAGGCCCACAACGTATTAAATGACCGTAATGGAATAACCGCCTGTAATGTAATAAAAGCCAAATGGAGTAATAAAATCTGGAGGCAGTAATACAATAGCATTTCTGCAATGTAAACATTGGTGAGTGTTGTTGGTTAAGTGATGAAAGATTTTTAGTTGCATAATATCCTAATAACACCTTACCAAAAGGATACACCTTGTTGGGATTTTTTTTCTTGCATTGGTATTATTGCAATATAATTTGTTCCCTTGTAAAGAGTAAACATTATAAACAAAAATAAAAACATTTTGTTGGGAATCTCTAGAAGTGAATAGTATATACAGTATAGTATAGTATGGTATATAACACTATATATAAATAGTATGTGTTCACCTGTTTGGGGACCTTTTATTGCACTATTCATTTTGATACGATATCCTTTGTAGAACAGTTACTTTCACACATTGTTATTTTAAGTTGTGTTGAACAAAGTGATCATGTCTTTCTCTGAATTTTTAACGATCTTCACTCTGATAATCTTATTCCAAGGTGTCATGGTGGAGTGTTAAAGCCTTGAATGAATAGTTGATTTCTCCGACTTTAAATATAATGATCTAATTTACATATTCTTACCTGAAGGTTGGTTCATTATAAATAGATTCATCCTGCAAGCTACTTTATACATTCTCAATTATTATGAATATGCCAATTCCAAGGAAGGCTGTGACAGCGTTATTGTCTAATAATGCAAATGTTCTTACCAATTTTAACTGATTTCCTATGGGCAAGTAAAATACATTGAAATACTGTAGATGTTTACATGTTGCCAAAGCATTTAAAGATGGCAGGATGTACTCTTCATCTTATTTAAGTTGGTAAGTGCTTCCCAGTAAAATCGCAATGAAAAAAGTATTCCTTTTTAGCCATTGTTTTAACTTTCAAAAGCAAAATTATGGTGTAAAAATATAGTACCATAAATATGGAACAACAAGAAACAAGGAACAAACAAGAAAAAAAATCAATCATGTAAGAGTGAAACATCTTCTAAGCATAGCACAGCCCTCTGTGGAGTGTGTGCCGATGATGGCTTGTGTCTCCCCTGGCCCGAGTCAGACAGGGACTGTTTCCCAAAGTGAAGGCCCAAAACGTTCAAATAACTTCACTTGTGTAAAGCAATGTGTATTGCTTTCTATCTGCAATTTTTAAATATCCCGCGCAGAGTGTGAATGCAAAGGATTGTGGGTATTCATGCTCGTTGAGGATCCATCGATGCATCCTTGAAAAATCTCAGCATTCTCCAAAAATAAAGGGAGCGAATTTCCGAGTGTTCTCAACATTGGAACAGTGCTTGTCGGCGTTCTATGACGTAGCGTCCTTAAAAAGGCAGGCGTTGAGCATGCTTCCTTCACATTGCAGCCTGATTGGGCTCTGGGGCAGGGTGGGGCTTCACACCTGTTGCACATTTAGCAATCAATGTGCACAGGTTACACAAGCCATCACCACACACACACACACACACACACACACACACGGACGCACACACACACACACACACGCACACGCACACGCGCACGCACACACGCACACACACACACACACACACACACACACACACACAGATCTCCTGCATGGCAACATGGAGCACCAGTTCCATGCATCATTGTCTGAAAACGTTACAATAAACCGGCTGTCAATATCAGCAAATTGCATCCATAATAATGGTGGAAACCAAAGCTACTGTGTGGCAGCCACCTTGGTTGCGTGTAGCATGCACATTTCTAAACCCTCCAAATATCCCTGTACTGTATGTATTTTGTTTAGTGAGTTATACATTACAGTATTGTAGACAGTACTACAACATGCAGCTCCACTAAACATAGCCACCAAGATGGACGCCTTCCAACAGGCAGCCTTCCAACCTCCAACAACCTAAAAGGAACTCTCAAACTACTATCATATTATTATGTTGTATGTATTCAGCAGACATGTTGCTATAGCCTACAGCCTCTCATGTATTTAACTGTATTTCAGGTAAGAAGATCATAAGTTAGTTACAGTAGCGGAAGTTACAGCCAAATGCTATTTTCTTGTCGTTTTAAAACCTTGTTATGTGATTTTGTTTCATTAAATTACATTTCGTGCCATAACGGCATTTCAGATGTTACATTGTTGGCCTTCACAAAACTGTCTTTTTCAAGAGTCAATGGATCTCACTCTATCCAGGATAAATACAAAGTGGGAAGGAAAACCCATACCCATCCATAATTCAATAGACTTGTGGTATTTTCAGCTCGCCAGGATACACAAGTTCCAGCAGACATCCAGTAATACGCAGCCAGCACAGCAAACCTCAGAGCATGCTGGTTCCTAGGGCCGGATGTCCACTTTTTCAGACCATTATAACTACCCCCAACAACAGGAAAACATAGCACACACACAAAAAACAGCATTGAAAAGGGACTCGACTCAATTGTAATAGTTGTGCTTTAGAAACTTCAGAAATGCTTACATTTCGTACTTACTAAATTTTTTGGGGTACATTTCAAATGTTCACAGCCTTTCTTGTGAATCAATTTGGATGAAGGCGCCTGCTAGATAAATATCAAGCAACCATGGTTTTTAGGAAACTAAAATGAGAACAATTGATCTATCATAGTTTCACATGTCGATCTTTTAAAAAAATTAATGAAAATAAATTGGAAAAACAAAGATGTTTTAAACATTGTATGACTCCCTTGAATTCCCTGGTGCTGCCTAATGTAGAAATTTAATCTGTAGAAATAGGAGCTTTTGATGATTGTGGACCCCCTGCTAGTGGTCATCAAAGCTTCCTGGCCGGCCGTCTAGACACTAGCCTCCTAGACAGAATGCCTCCAAACTAAAGAAATCAAAATAAACCCAGCGTAATCCTGGTTGGCCGTCTAGACACTATAGCCTCCTAGACGAAGTGCCTCAAAACAAAAGAAATCAAAATATACCCTGCGTAGTCGTAGAATATGTCCTGGCCTGCGAAACAGGGTATGCTGCTTCTCAACGTTAGAGTCCTACTTAGGTGTTTGAGTTACATGAATCATATTAAACCTAAAGAAAAAAATAACAAGCATAAAAAAGAGAGACGGGTTTCTTGAAATCCAATATCTTTGTTGGTCATTCCAGGGATACATTCGGTAGGAACATCAGAGCAAAAACTAAATCAGCACCGTGGGAAAAGGAACAAGGGTAGAAACATAGTCAGGTTGTATTTCAGACAATGCGCCACTATTTACTGCCAAAGTCGAAACCTCTGCACAAGGCAACCATCCATATGGCCTGAGGAGACGGTTGTAAATAAAGTATAGCTATTTATCAACAATGGACGACAGGATGCCTTGTTTGAAAATATATTGTTTTTTTATTTTCTTTCTTTCAGGTTCCTAACGTGCACCAGAAACATTTTATACGGCAATGTTTCCTAGCCTTAGAATATAATCATAATGGAAGTGGACAGGGCTTTTCTGCCCAATACATACCGCCCCCTGCAGGAGGTATTCCCGGTGGGCTCCCAGACAGCAAGTAAAACGTTGATCCCTGATCCCTGTCTTTGAATTATTCATTCACCCTTTGTCCAGTCTTGGTGTTTGGTGTTTTAGAAATAGCATTTTTCTTATCTCTAACTTCAATAAGCAGGTTGTCCAGACTATTGTTTCTGACAGCGCAGAGGGGGGATAAGGAGAGGTGTGAGCAATTCACTGGAATTATGCAGAAGAAGACATGGACAAATCCTCCAAAGAGACATGGGAATAGCATCCGGCCTGAGAGAGAGATAGTGACGGGTGATGGAGGGACAACCACAGAGAGAGGGAGAACGAGAAGCAGGACGAGAGAGAGGTAGAGAGAGGGAGCCAGAGGAAGAGAGAGAGGTAGAGAGAGGTAGAGAGTGGGAGCCAGAGGAAGAGAGAGAGGTAGAGAGAGGGAGCCAGAGGAAGAGGGAGAGGTAAAGAGAGGGAGCCAGAGGAAGAGGAGGAGGTAGAGAGAGGGAGCCAGAGGAAGAGAGAGAGGTAGAGAGAGGGGGCAGAGGAAGAGAAAGAGGTAGAGAGAGGGAGCCAGAGGAAGAGAGAGAGGTAGAGAGAGAGAGAGAGACAGAGAAAGCGTGAACAAGAAACAAGAAAACGAGAGAGAGCAAGAGAGAGCGAAGGCGTGAGAGAGAGAAGGAGAAATAGTAAACGAGATGGGGTGGGGGGGATAGGAACAGAGGGTGCCAGAGGCAGGACGTTATGTACAGGAGGTAAGAGGAGGCAGCGGTCTGTCACCAGATAAAAAAACAAACATGCAGAGTCACCTCCATAAATCAGTCATGGACGTCAGGGAGAGCCAAAAAAACTTGTGTTATGATGCAGAGGCTCCAGCTCGCTAAGTGGTCCTAAAAACCAATGGCTGTGTAATGCTCTTTAATGTGGCCATTATGGTGCCTTAGCGCAACTGCCAGGGTGTTATTTAGACCTAATAAGCATGGCCTAAGAGTGCTGTAATGGAGACACGCAACTCCTCACAGTCTTACGCCATGCAGTCTTACTCCCCCCAGTCTAACTCAACACAGTCTTACTAAACACAGTATAACTCAACAAAGTCTAACTCCACCCAGTCTCACTCCATCCAATCTTACTCCACCCGGTGTAACTCTAGAGCACTATAACTCCAGAGCCGACAGACTCCATATGGTTTAACTTGAGAGAAGTTTAACTCCAGAGTCGTATTACTCCAGATACCATCCCTAAAACAGTCTAACTCTGAAACACTCCACAGTGTAACACTAGAGCAGTCTAACTCCACAGTGTAACACTGGAGCAGTCTAACTCCACAGTGTAACACTGGAGCAGTCTAACTCCACAGTGTAACACTGGAGCAGTCTAACTCCACAGTGTAACACTGGAGCAGTCTAACTCCACAGTGTAACAGTAGAGCAGTCTAACTCCACAGTGTAACAGTAGAGCAGTCTAACTCCACAGTGTAACATTATATAGCAGTCTAACTCCACAGTGTAACACTGGAGCAGTCTAACTCAACAGTGTAACACTGGAGCAGTCTAACTCCACAGTGTAACACTAGAGCAGTCTAACTCCACAGTGTAACAGTAGAGCAGTCTAACTCCACAGTGTAACACTAGAGCAGTCTAACTCCACACCCTTACATACAGGCTAACTCTCTCTACAGTAAAACTCTCAAGAAGTCTTACTCCGAAGTCTTCCTTCAGCCTTACTCTGGAGTCTAACTCTTGAGCAGACTAGCTCTGCAGTCTAACACTAGAGCAGGGATGGGCAACTTTCATGATGAAGAGGGCCACATTTTTCATCATAACCATCGGAGGGCCACATGACTACACACTTCAACTAAACGTGAGCTGAGAGAAGCTACACAATTTTGAATTTGGTAGATATGATTTCCTGTATTCTGGTGCATTTTGGGGATGGCCACTACCTAAAAAATCATCCAGAATCATAACCTATGTACGGTATGTTAATTGAACCAACATACATTCATTTCATGTTTTCCATGCTCAAACAGCCACATGAATGGTCAGTATTTTTATCAGTGCAAAGGGCTCACATACATCATCATTCAATGAAGTCAAAAAACTGAAAAACAGTGGCCCAACATTAAGTGCAACAACTCAATGAACTCAAACCCAACAAGCAGTTGTAGTTGTTGTAGTGGCGACTTAAGTGGATATCTTTAATGACTGATATCGCTTCTAAGCAAACTAGACGCATGGGTTTGCCTTCGAATTCTATGAATTCTTCTCATCTTTCTTGACCGAGTTTTCTGTAACTCGATCAATTATTATTATTCTTTTTTTCTTTTTTTTTTATTATGTGCGGGCCTGACTGAGTGAGGATGCGGGCTGCACTGAGTGAGGATGCGGGCCGCATGCAGCCCGCGGGCCGCCAGTTGCCCATCCCTGCACTAGAGCAATCTATAATTCCACGGTCTAACTCCACAGTCTAACTCTCGAACCGTCTAACTCTACAGTGTATCACTAGAAAAGTAATGAGGCAGTCTAAGTCTACAGTCTGAGTGTGAGGACGGTACCGCCACACCATGCCTGCCTAGCCACCAAGCGCAGGAAACCGTGGCCAGGGCACGAGGAGCCTGGGAGTTATGTACCCTGTGATGTCATGCAAAGGAGGTCAAAGGTCACGGGATGCCGTGGCAAGCCGGACCGGACCGAACAAGATGAAAGGGAGGTCCCCGAGGTGGCCGCTTAATGCAGTGTTAGATGTTAATAGAGGTCCAAATCTGCACCCTGAGGCTTTGTCCCCCCCCCCGCCCCCACCGCCAAACGCTGTGTTCTTTAATCCTCCTGCTGTAGCCGGTCGGGGGCCAAGCAGTTAGAGCACGGGGCCGGCTGGCTCCGACCCCACTCTGGGCCCCCAGGTCACCCCTCGCCCAGCCTTGATGAAGATTCATTTAAGGAGCCCCCCCGATCCTACGTTAGTCAGAGGCTCCTAATCCCACAGAGTCCATATCTGTCCACCTGTCTACCATACTTAAATAATGATATACACTGGATACATTGAAAATATAAATATATAGAAATAAATATTAATAAAACAATGAAATAATTAAATAATAAGATGAATGTATGTATACACATAAATAAATAAAAACAATAAAATAATTATGCATAGATATAAATATATATATGGGATAAGGGCTCCCAAAGGGGCTCATTTGGCCGCCACGTGCCTGAACCATGCTTCTTTCTCCCTCCCGAGTGGGGAGATGATGAGGGAACAGCCTTGGACAGAGGCATGGTTTTGAGGCCCTCGGCCTATGGGGGCTGTCTCGGTAAGGGCTCCAGAGACAGCATGCTAAGAGGCACTGCTCTGCAGACCTGCGTCTCCCTCTGACTGTCAATCCTCCCACGGATTATGTCAATCTGACGCACGCCTCACTAAGGAGTCGCTCTCCATAACTAGAACTGTGCTCCTCTCGACATCCTAGCGATGTGCAGACAGGTCTGCTTATGGAGCGGCTGTTTAATGGACAACACCACTCGTTGGATAAGGTGTTGAGTGTTTAGTCCACTAAACAGGTCCCTTAAATGGATGTAAGTCGACCTGTTTGGACGATTAAACATGTCAGAATAGGTCACCTAAACGGGTGTTTAGTCCACTAAACTGGTCTACAAAATCAATGTCTAGTCCAGTGTTTACTAGGATGGCTAAATAGGTGTTTAGTCGACTAAACAGTTCTCCTAAACGGATGTTAGTTTCCTACACATGAATCTTCAAGACTCACCTGTTCAGAGTCCACCTCGAATCTGCATAGCCACCCTCCCCCTTCTGGCCACCATTGTACACTGTATTGTATTGTTTTGTATTGTATTGTATCATAGTACTTAACTGTGTAGCAACTGCAGTAGCTGCTATCATTGCTGTAACACGAGGAATTGGTTAGCCTAGCGATTGTTGTACTTGCACTTGGTTCTAAGAACATCCTTTCTGTACCGACAGCGATATATTGTTGCACTTCTTATGACAAATGTACTTTGGCGACAAAAGTCGCTTTGGATAAAAGCGTCTGCTAAATGCCCTAAATGACGTAAATGACACAGATATACTAAATCGATGTCTCATCCACTAAACAGGTCTACTCAACCAGTGGTAGGCCACTTAACAGGTCTGCTAAACTGTGTTTACTCCATTAGACAGGTCTACTAAACGGTGTTTGTCCATGTATCTTACATCCATTGCTGGTCTCCAGTACTTGTAATGTTTGTGACATCAAGTGGGCGAATTTGAAACTGCAGCTGTAGTCCCATGTTTATTTTTTATTTTTTATTTGTACTGTGAATATATCAGAAGTAAATACAATCATTATTCAGAATTAGCCAATTAGGCTAAATTTGGAATGCCTACTGATTGCTACTTAAGGTATACATTGTGCCAACAGCCTGGATGGAGAGTCGTGCTTGCCTGAGCTTTACAGAGCTTTTCACACACACATACACACAAACACACACACACACACACACACACACACACACACACACACAGACACACACACACACACACACACACACACACACACACACACACACACACACACACACACACACGCACACAAACACACACAAACAAACACCTTTTCTTACATAAATAAACCAGGTGCTGGGAAAACTGTGAACGGTGAGATCACTTCCAACTCAAATGTTAGCCAATGTGCTATATAAGATACACACTAGCTTATTTAAAGGATAACCCTGTTATTTGGCCAAATCGTCTCCTAGCTTCACGAAAGCCCTTTTCACACATAGTTCCTGGATTTTACTGCAATAACCTTTCAGGCACCGCTAGTGATATTTCATTTTTTCACACATGCAGCTATGTTCTGGATGATTTCCGTCTTGGCCTTTCTCACATTGCATAGCGATGCCGAAATAGATGGGCCAAGGGACAGCCCGGCAGATGGCGGTCAAGCAACACTTCTGGATGCCAGCCGCCATAAAACTTGCCGACCGAGTGGAGCTCCCTTATTTCGGACCCTGTCCAGTTTCCAGAAATTATTAAAAAGGGATGCCTGTTTGCAAACAAATTAAGCTGTATGGATAATATTATTGGATCTCCCGAAAATCCTTGGTGCATCAAGATAAACAGTTGCGGATGCACATACGTCCTCAGTGGAGTATTCTGATTGGTTTGATCTTACGTCAGACAGATTACAGTTACTGCTTGCATTCACAACACAGCCGAATGGGAAGTGATCCGAAAAATATTACTAGATGTAGAGCAAGCAAATAGCAAGTGTAGATTTCCCAGAATATCAATGAAGGAAGTCTACCGGATATTTGCCAGGTAGGAGTGCATGTGTGAAAAGGGCCTGTCCAGAATTCTGTTCCTGATATAATTTGTTGGATTTTGGTTAACCTAGCAATTGTAAGTGCTAGGCACTTGTTTATATGAACATCTTTACTGTACCGACAGCAATACATTGTTGTTTCTCTTTCTTCTGACAAATTAACTTACTGTAAATCGCTTTGGATTAAAGTGTCTGCTAAATGTCCTAATTGTAAACGTAAATGTAAATTTGTCTAATATACTTTGTTGCTATAAAAAATGACAATGAAATGTATTTTCTTTTAAATGAGCGTTGTGTCAGTTCGGAATTTGGCCATCTAGGTAATACGAAATGTTATATCAAAAAGAGCAAGGTGCTATATTGCTATTATTTGCATTGGTGGCAGGCGCGCTCATACTAAATGTATACATATAACCCCTATAAGCCTCATCTTCAGTCACTTATCAAACAGGATAGAGGACCAGCTTAGCCTGAGGCAACAAATGACAGGAGTCTAGTCATTGCGACCGAGCTGACCTGATACTGAACTAAGACGAGCGTCCCTAATATGAAATGTGCAACCAGGCATCTGTCTTCAATACAGGCGAGTATTGAGCCCTGAATACTCAACCGACATACAGAATGTACTCAGAGGATAACCAACAGCGATGGAGAAGGCCATTATTTCTGTTTGCGTGCATGTGTGCATGCATGTGTGCATACATGTGTGTGCGTGCGTGCGTGCGTGCGTGCGTGCGTGCGTGCGTGCGTGCGTGCGTGCGTGCGTGCGTGCGTGCGTGCGTACGTGCGTGCGTGCGTGCGTGCGTGCGTGCGTGCGTGCGTGCGTGCGTGCGTGCGTGCGTGCGTGCGTGTGTGTGTTTATGATTGAGAGAGTTTATTTTTCCTGTGTGCCCCAACAGGTATAAAAAGGCTTACATGGAATTCTAATTATTTTGCCCGCTGGTGAAATGCATGGGATGTAGTGTACCCAGTAGTCTACAAACACAAAGGCACACACAGAAGCACACACACACGCTTGCGCACACACACGCTTGCGCGCACACACAGACACACACACACACACACACACACACACACACACACACACACACACACACACACACATAGTTATAGTCTGACCCAGATATGGTGACTGTCAGTAGACTTCTAGTTTAAAAAACTAACAGGAGCGTATGTTTTAACTGAAACATTTACTCCCACTATTTACCTAATGTGTAAAAATCCACATTTGTCACGCACACTTAAATAAGTTGTGTTTGAAATATCGGCTGCCAAAAGTACCTTACACAGCCTGCTCCATTGGACAACAGTGTGTGAAATGGTTATGGTGGCATGAAGAATAGACAGAATGTTGACAAAATGATTGATATGGCCTATTATACAGACAACAGGTGGTTCACAATAAACTACGTTGCCTATACTCTGCAAGCCAATACCGGAGACCCTAATCCCTGACACCAGAATGTAGTCACTCGTCTTCTCCCTCGCTCTATTTCTCTGTTTCTCTACCTCTCCCTCTCGGACTGCTGTTGAAATACATCACAGTGGCAGCGTCTTTGACACCAGTAAATGTTCTGTTTTACTGCTATGGATGCTATCACACACACACACACACGCACGCACGCACGCACGCACGCACGCGCGCACACACACACACAAACACATGGGCACATATGCACCCGGACACACAGATAGACACAGAAATGCACACATACAAAAGCTCACAGACACAAATACAAACACTCACACACATGTGCACACAAACAACGAAACACATGCCCACCAAAACCACACACACACACACACACACACACACACACACACACACACACACACACACACACACACACACACACACACACACACACACACACACACACACAGACACACACACACAGACACAAACACACAGTGCAGTATTTCCCAGTGGAGAACTCTAATAAATAGAGGGTGATTCTCTTGACCTCAGTTTATTGGATATTATCAATTCTGCCCCGACAAGCGGGTCTGCTAAGCCGGGAGTGCGCTGATGAAGTCATTAAGGGAGTCATCCTCACCTTCCCTCCCTGCTACTCAGCAGCAGGCAGCTCCACTCGGAGAGAGAGGAAATAAACCAGGGCAAACACAGCAGGATAAACAGAAGTGTATGTAAGACACACAAACAGGCCAGAGTGAGACCATACTAGGGCAGGCCTGTTTATTAGGTGCGTAACAGACCATTCTCTGGTTTACAAATATATATTGGGTGGTCGTTTTTTGTTGTTGCTGTCGATGTTGTTATCCAGTGCATCCATATGAGCCCGGGGGGGGGGGGGAACAAGCCACATGTTAGGAAGGATTGTTTGCCCACAGAGAGGCCAGAGAGCCATTGTTTGGAAGGGAGATGGGAGAACCTCCAGAAAAGCTGGAGGTTCAACCAGGGAATTAAATGATTTAGGTAGTGCTCTTTCTATCCATATATGAAAGAAAAGACCACAAATGACAACAGAGAATGCTCATTTGAACTCTCTCTCTTGTGTGGTAGGTGGAAACAGTAATTCAATACTCTTTAAGTCTTCCAGATCAGACGATTAGATGGAAGAAATCTGTGCCTCCTGTCAGAAGATTAGAAAGTATCTCGTAGACCCTCTTATCCCCTCCATCTCATTAGGCAGCAAATTGTCTTTGTGATGGTGCCTGATCGTTTGATTACAAAACTGCTCTCCCCATCCAAGAACTCATCACCGAAGTTGAACAAGATAATCAAAAAATGGTCTCAGAAATGAAGAATGGGTTGTCGGCTGTTTAGATGGGAAAAGTGCCCTCCTTTGGTGGGAAACTGGAACAACAGCCAGTCCTAGATGACTGGTAGGGACTGACTGGCCTAACATTGATCAACTCTAATGGAATCTGTCTTGACCAATTGCTACGCGCTAAATTAACCGTTCCTACCAAAATGAACTGTTTCTTCCTAAGTGGACCGCTACAACAGCAGGTTGCTCCTTCAACTCTAGTGTGGAAGCAGTATGTTTGTGGAAAAATAAACACAACATTTAAAAACATATTTATGACTGTGTGTTTAGATAAAAGGTGTGTCCATAGGGAGCTAAATGTGCACACACAAGCTGACCTTAATTAAGTACTGTGTTCTCAGGATGAATCACTTGTGCCGCACACCTAGTAGACAATTTATATTTCTAGTATTACACAACTGGTTTGTGCCAGCATGTGTTCATGTTGTTCCAATGTTTGCACACCCTGTGTATAAATGTTGTCCACCTGTGTGTGTAGTGTGCTTGAGTTTGTGAGTGTGTCTCTGTGTGTGTGTGTTTGTGAGTTTGTGTGTGCATGAGTGCATGCATGTGTATGACTATGTGCGTGTGTGTTTATAAACGTCAAGGCCCAGTGACTATGTTTTCTCTGCAGGACCTTCAGAACACTCAACCATGTGAAACAGAGGCAATGACCCTGGCACACACTCTCTCTCTCTCTCTCTCTCTCTCTCTCTCTCTCTCTCTCTCTCTCTCTCTCTCTCTCTCTCTCTCTCTCTCTCTCTCTCTCTCTCTCTCTCTCTCTCTCTCTCTCTCTCTCTCTCTCTCTCTCTCTCTCTCTTTTTCTGGTCACTAGCTATAACAACAAAGTGGGACACAGCAAAGCCTTCTAATGACATGTAGGAAGCTGCTGAGTGGCGCTACAACCCCTCATTTGCTTGACACGGATGCTTAACAATCGCGGCTCATCACACTGAGGAGGGGGTAGTCAAGGTCAACCCTGCACTTTTATTCTCTTTGGCGCCATCAAGAGGTGAATGGAAGTCAACACAAGAGCAGCGCAAGGCTTTCTCATCACTGCAAAAGCATAGTTTTTCATAAGAGTCGGGACCCAAGACCATATCTATTGGTAAGGAGGTGTCCTGCATGTGTTTAATAAATTACACATTCATCAATACTATTGGACAGAAAGTTAGATTGTAATCATTAAAAAAATTTACACATTGAAGTTTTCATTTAGATGCAGGATGGGCATGCTGAAATGCATCTATGGACACATGAAGGGCCTGTGTATCTGTGTAACTGTATACCAATGTATGCTAATACATGTTTTCTTTAAAAATGGCCCGTAGTTTTTCCAAAAAAACAAACAAACATCATGTCCTTTTTCTAACTGTATAGACATTAGGGAGGAACAAAACAACACAAATACCTACAACTCCAAAACAATCTTATGTCCACCAAAACTCCATCGTTTCATCATCATATGCCGCTCCTGGTTATGGAAAAGAACATCTACTGAAAGGATGCATCTGGAGTCATGATAAAGTGCACAGCAGTCGAACGTAATGTCTCTCTATTACCATCTGATATAGACACGCTCCAGACGACTCACTGGATTGGAAATCTTGTCTTTAACTAAATCAAGTCTTTAAAATGTGTCCTTTGAGCTTCAAAGGGGCCCGTGAGTCGACTGCTAGCTGAGCCCAACAGCTGTGTCCTATCTGCCTGTACTTTTAATACCTTGCAGGAGAGGTGCATCTGTCTGTCGGCGTGCTAGCGACGCTAACTCTTTTCCTTTTATCTTCATCCTTTTACACAAATTAATCTTCTGGACACTGACACAATAAACAAACGGGAGAATCAATGTATGTAGATAGATAGTCCGACATTGGGATCATGAAGATAGTATCCATATTGGTGCATTTCCCTTGGTCCGCTCGCCGCTAGCATGGTGGGACACTGCATGTCACGTGGTTATCAGAATGTCTTACACAGCCATCTCTATCCATGGGGAACGAGCAACAGGCTTCTGATTTTCCACTTGGAACAATGTACCCAGGTGGGTGAATGAGCTGATGTTGATGACTTTTCGGGATAGAGGTCATCAATGGATAGCCAAAGGCTTTCTACAATTCTTAACTATATTTTGTACACTACATACACACGTTGTATATATACATGGAGAGAGAGGGAGAGAGGGAGAGAGAGAGAGAGAGAGAGAGAGAGAGAGAGAGAGAGAGAGAGAGAGAGAGAGAGAGAGAGAGAGAGAGAGAGAGAGAGAGAGAGAGACACTCTTTCTCATCTCAGACAGAGACTGAGATGAGAAAGAGAGAGATATAAGAGAGAGAGAAGCGTGCGTTCTGTACCTTCCACACAGGAGGGCCTGGCCCGGGTTGTGCCGGCCACCTGGCCTGGGAAACAGGAGCACTTGACCGTCTGTGAGCGCTCCTCAATCTTGTTCTTGTTACAGCAGCGGTGGATGGCCACCACCTCGCACGTCCCCTGCTTCACCTGGTAGGCCACTGACACACACACACACACCCACACACCCACACACACACCCACACACACACACACACACACACACACACACACACACACACACACACACACACACACACAGACAAACACGCACACGCATGCAGAGGGAGGGAGTGTGAATGTGAGAACACACAGGCTGATAGGAGACGTCCTGCAACAAAAAGAAGAAACCTGCCTGCCCAACATATGTGAGAGAATCACGGGGAGAACCAGAATCATACACACTCCATGATCCAAGCTCAAAGGATAGAGACATCGTCATGTTTGAGTAAGAAGGTATTGCCTAAAAACCAGAGCCAGATAATACATGACTATTTTCTTACACAAAGGATTCAACTAAACTAACACAGACCCAAATGCACCTTGGTGTTGTACAAGACCTTCATTACCACATCCTGCTCTGCTACTTTTACAGTGCAAAAAAGATCTCACTTTTAAGTCACAATAAACTGAATTTAACTTTTTTAGCAATTCCAGAGCACCAGGTACAAGCAGAGTGTGACACATGGATTGTAAGGAGCGTTTTGCGGTTTTAAAGATTTCAAACAGAAAAGGCTTACACACATTACAAAGATTTTGTGAAGGCCATACCATGAAACTATGGCTTGAAGCAAAACCGAACGGGTGGAATGGTTTGGAGGGCTTTTCTTAAGAACAGAGTGATGTTCTTTCTGTTTCTGAGAAATGGGATGAAAGACAAAATAATCACAACGATTTTGCCGTCTGCAAGTTTAGATTATGTTCAGTTGCGGTATTTCCTGTCAACTATTCTTATCACCAGTGTTCTTCACAAAAGGATTCCAACATGAATGGTCGATGAAGATGACTCCCTCTGTGTGGGGAAAGGTTTCCTCTAGGGAAGATTTGACACAATTACAAGGGTAACTAGTTGAAATAACGAAGAAGATCCATCAAAGGAGAATTACACTCAAACCAAAACAACATTGCATCACGCAATTCACAATGTTGGCCAGACAGACAGGACGATTGCTATGAATAAACACAAAGGATATAAAAGTTTAGGCAGCATGCCGTGTTATTGAAGAATTCTTTGTGTAGATTTCTAGTGAAATTTCGAAGTGGACGCCAGACACTGAACTCACATAAACCTTTTGGATGGAGATAGGTTTCTGGAACAATAGACACATTAACTGGAACTGTATAAACTTAATTCGCTTGATTGTTGAATGAAATCACCTTGCGTCCGATGAACTGCTATTTGACATTCTGCTAAAGTTTAACGAACTAACCTTCTGCATTTTCTCATTCAAGGTTAATAGAAAAAGACAGTTGGGCACCTATTCATAGATGCATGGGTGCTGGTGTTAAATATTCAACGTCCATCTGCCAACTCTGTTCATATGTCACACATAAATAATATTTGCGTGAGGACAGCGACAACAATGGGAATTTTACAAACATTATGTAAACGCCTATGCTAACTTCTGCCTTGTTCTCCCTGCTAGGCTGAGGGGAGAAGGGAGTTTGGTGGAGCATCACTGCAAACATTCAGCAAAAATAAAGAAAGAGAAATACACGTTCTGGTAAATGTCGTCCATTGGCCTCTTTGTGTTGTGTTCCTTCTCAAAGCTTATGCTGTACTGTAAGAATTGAGAATACAACCCCCACTACACCCCTGCCTGGGAAGCAGGTGACAATACAACCTAAGCCCCCCTACACCTCAGGAGAAAGCCTGCTCGTACTGTACATAAGCCCGGGATTGTATTTATATATGCCAGCCCAAACGACAACACTTCTCATGGTCAGCCCAAAAAGCCTTTCAGCCCAACACACTGGAAAGAATATGAATAAAAAATTGGTCCAAAACACACACACACACACACATAAACACACACATACACAGAGACTCACAATCACACACATAAGCTCACACGGAGGTAGAAACACACACGCGCACAAACACACGCCCACAGAAGAGATGACGCACACACGCACACAAACACAGAGGCAGAAACACACACGCACACACACAGAAGAGTCGAAGCACAAACAGACACATAGACAGAAGAGGTTGTATTTCTGCAGGCCATGGCCTCTCTCATCCTTTCTGATTTAAAGTTTGTTTGTTCTCTCCTCCAGAGAACCCGGCCATGATCCCCGGCTCTCTGAGGGATAACCCAGCCCCAAACACACCCCTCACAACCCCCACAGACACACACACACCATCAGCCCTCCACTTTTATCGCAACCCTGCCCCCCGTCTTCCCACAGGCTCTCCTGGGGGCTGAGAGAAGCCACCGCCAGATTACCCATCACACTCGGCACACACATGCAGAACACACACACACATACACACACACAGACAGGAAGAAACAAAAACACACGCATACGCATAGTCCAGTAGTGGTGTGTGACCTCTGCCCAGCATCACCACACACAGACAATGTGTGTGTGTGTGTGTGTGTGTGTGTGTGTGTGTGTGTGTGTGTGTCCACAGGGTACACAGGCCTACTGACCACATGATTGCATGGGTAAAATTGCACTCTCACTTAATTTAACAGAATTTAATAGTATTGGGATAATAGTCATTTTGAATTGAGGTGAACTACTAAAAAGGCTTGTTGCTGTGGCATAACTTCATTGCATTGTAGCCAAGGAGCCCATTGAAGTTATCAATGTGTCAATGGACCTCACTGACATTACGGTTATACAGTCCGAAAAAATGATCTTTATGCCCCTGCATGACCATAGTCTTTGGCTCGCAATAAATAACGGGAAAGGATTCTGTTTGAGTCTTTTATTTATTAAATCTTGGAAGAAGATACAACGGTTATAGCCAACTGTTTTTGGTATGTTAGGCCTCACCTGAATCGCCCTGAAACTTATAAAATACGTTAGATTACGTTATAGATAAGAAAGCTGCAAGGAAACGAAGACAAGAATCATGCATGACATACATCTATATCAGAAATAAGGACGTTGCTTACAGCGCCATTAAATTTGTTTTTGTATATAATTTGCTGAAATGTGTTTCCATATTATCACTCTGCTCACATGGGCATCGCATAACAACACTGAGCCATGTACGAGTGAAATGTCATTCATTTTCATTAGTAACTTCTGAATAGGAGAAGATTCTTGGACCTTCCGCAGGAGTGTGCTCAACTTAGCTCACCTGAGGAGAAGCCTCGTTAGTGAACCACAGGTGTGGTACGCAGAACCTTCCAATTGGTCCAAGTGCTGAAACTTCTCTAGCTTCATGCCATGTCATAAACTCAGTGAGGCTAAACCCATGTGGCATCGGTGCACCCTGCTAGCTAGGTTCTATTAGCAAATTCTCACTTACTGTGAATGGTAGATAACATTTGGACAAACACTGGGAGTCATAGCTCTGACCCTGCTCTCGGCATTTCCATAATGTTTCTGCCCACTGGCCAATTACTGTATCCCGGCTTGCTCCCCAACCACAGCTTGACCGTGTGTGTGTGTGTGTGTGTTAGTGTTTGTGTGTGTATGTATGTATGTATGTATGTATGTATGTATGTATGTATGTATGTATGTGTGTGTGTGTGTGTGTGTGTGTGTGTGTGTGTGGGGGGGTTATCTAACAGCAAAGTTCTGTTTACCTGCGCTGTGACTCAAGTTGTATCCCTGAGATTGGGTTCACCCTCACCTCCGCATATAAAACATTGTGATTTGTATCTATAAAGTGGGGGAAAATATCAGCATTCTCAACATTTATGAAAAAAACGAAATGTAATATCATCCTTATTTTCCAATCTCAGCTTGAATATATCCCCGCATTTCAAGTATAAACCTAGACACATCCAAATATGAGGCTTCAACAAGCAAACATTATCCCTTTCTTCTTTGATTTAAGCATTTATTTTCTTCTTTATGTATTACCTGCTGAAGGTTCACACCGGCCCGCTGGGTGTGTCTGCCCCTCTCACTGCTCCATATCATATCTACAGTCCAGCTACCATGAGCTACCAACATGAAGTGCAGAGTTAGCCAGGCGATTGATGTATTCTGGCAGACGCAGGCAAGCGGGAGCCTTGCCAATTTATCAAGAATGTATCAGAATTGTCAATATCTGACGAGAGAGTCCTGGCCCGCTTAACGGAAGACGGTAAGGCAGATGTAAAGTGCTTGGGACGCATGGTAGAACAGGTCTCTGTCGAAGCAACACACAGACAAACATTAGTCTGGGGAAAAGTTTAGAAGGAATTTGATTGAACTCCAGTAGTCATCCACAAAGATGATGAGAAGTTTATTTCCATGACACTCACGACCCTAACTATAGTTGTCACAGTCTAGACTTCGAGGGAGAATAGAGGGGGAGAGAAGTGTCGAACACAAACACACAAAACCGCAATCACAAACCACACACAAACACATACACACACATAAACACATACACACCCACAAACACTAATATCACAAATATCCTCAGTCACACAAAACAAAATCTGTTTGTGTTGTGTCATATCTGTTTATCTTTGATATGTATGTTTATAGATGCACATAATCACACGTATATCTGTGTAAAGTTTATGTGGCTTATGATTGTCTTCGAAAAAAGGGCATATATGTCTGTATATGTTCATGTTACCAAGTGCGTCTAATTATTAATGCATGTTTGTATTTACTTTTTGTTTACAAGTGATCTGATTTGAGCGTGTGATGAGATGTTTTCCTGAGTCGGAACCCGCTTGGATCGCTCTCTTGAAAAGGACCAGTGTACGTGACACTGGATGGCGGTGTCCACCCTGGGTTGCTGTCTTCCAGTCTCATGTTTATTAAGCCTCTAAACATGAGCAAACCCGCTGCTTTTGCTTGCTGCCAGTCAGCCAGGGCAGTCATTCCCCCAGAAACACACCCAGCAAGAGCTAGACTCACCCGATAACAGCCGGTTTGGACACCTCTGTCCAACTCTGCTCTTGTAGAGAGCCTGGATTCATACACTGAGTAGGAGGCAGCGCGTGCTGTAGCAAGGGTGCACAAAGGACCCCCAACCTTAACCATGAAATTGAAATACCACAACAATGGCTATTAAAGCTGAATGTCGAGTTGACAGCCACCAAATACAAGCACCTGAAGGTGTTTTGAAGTGGCTGTGAGACCGGCAAAGGTATGATGCAATGCTTCATTGTGCTCACAGGTGAATAGCTGCCTTTCGATAAATCTTGATAAATTATTGTGTACTCAACTATTGTGAACATTGAGCATGTCTTTCGGACTGTACGCAAAAATGGCCTTCAGCTGCAAGCAAACAAGTGCAACCTTTTCAAAGCTGAGGACCGCTACCATGGCCCTGTAGTCAGCCAGAAAGGAGTCAGTGCTGATCCAGAGAAACAGGAGGGAGTGCAGGATGGGCAACATGCAAAAAACAGTAACGCAGGTATGCTCATTCCTGGTAATCGTAGTCTGCACTTTATTGCTGGTTTTGCAAACTTTGCAGCCCTTCTTCATGCATCGCTGGCTGGGAGTCGATAGTAGGGGAAGGAAAACCGCAGAGTTGAATGGACTAATGGTTAGAGTTGAATGGAATAATGGCTAGAGTTGAATGGACTAATGGCTTTCAGAGGGCCTCTGACAAGTTCAAAGGGCAACTTGTGTGGGACATCATTCAAGTCTGGGAGGCCTGGGGAAAGTCTTATCCCAGAAACAAGAGGGTACTGATCTGGTCATAGCCGACACTATCCTATCCTGTCTACCTGTGAACGGGATGATAAGAACTATGGTTCCTTCAAATTGGATCTGTTGGCCCTCACAACAGCCATTAGTGATAATTGCAAGGATTATTGGTGGGATTTACAGCATTTACAAATAATGACAATGTTCTGCCTTAAGTTACGGCGGATGTGATTTATTGCTATGCCTTTGCGGTTCCCACCAGGGACCCAACAGCTGCTACCACTATCAAGTCATTATGGCAGCATGTAATCCTGCCTCTTGGATGAGATGAGTGTATCCACTCAGATGGAGGAGCCAAATGTATGCAGCACCATACAGGCCACAAGGCCGTCGAAGGATTTAACCACACTGTGCTATCACTGCTAAGTTCCCGAGATAAGGAACAGCACATCGACATGCTTTTAACAACACTGTTACTGTGTCCCCTGGTTGGTCCCCTTACTGCGGGATGCGTGGCAGACATCCGCACATCTCCCAGTAGAGATGGTGATGGGGACATATGGGCCGACCGAAGGAAGAACCTGTGAGGGATGCATCAGCGCAATGGCACCACCCCTCCTTACCGGGGAAAGAGTCCTGCTGGGAGCCTTTCACCGAGGGCCCGGGGTTATAGCCCCAAGATGGAGACTGGAGCGCTTCTTTACAGTAGCCCTTTAATCCCCGGATCCCCCTGTACCTGTGTTGATAACCAGTCCTTCATTAACCAGTCCGTCATTAACCAGTCCTTCATTAACCATTCCATATTCAACCCAGACGGTCCACATGGCCAAACCTAGGGCAGAAGACCAAACCGCCGGGGCAGTAAGTTCTGTCGATTCAGCCCATGAAGTGGGGTGGAGTGTCACTGAGGTGGGACTGCTTTGTCATGCCGCTTTTTATACGTTTACACAGTTCAGAGTGTCACACTCTTTTAATTCATGTGTTTTATATATGACCCTTTGCACGAGTGTTACAGAGAGCGGCAGGAGGTTGTGATGCATGTTTTTCTTACCATTATGCTCACAAGCGTTCTAATTTGACCATGACGTGTGCTAGTGGGTTTTCCCGACTGAAGTCTCGCTACACACAGCAGAATGCGCTGCGGTGCAGAGTCTCTGATTGGATCCCTCAACTGAAAGGACTCACCTGTTAATGAGGGCGGGCCTTGGCCAGGGATGCCCGTTGGAGAGAGAAAATGCTGTGCATGTGGTATGAAGGACTCAAATGCAAGAAAGGGGTAATGTTTTAAACATTTCCTGCCTGCTTTCAGGCAGGAAATGTTGTTTCATGCCTTTTAAATCTCTGGAGGTGTTTTGCTCCAGGTGGCTTGAGGACAATAGCACCAATGGGATCACTGCAAGGAGCGACGCTGTTGGCCTAGCTCTGAGGGGTATTCCACAAAGCCGGTTTTATCACATAACCGGGTAAGTTAACCCAGGGTTTGCGGTAACCCTAGGTTTTCCGTTCCAAAAGGATCACGGTATGTTAGTTGCTATAGAAACATATGCTCTGAATCAAACCTGGTCGGAGCAGGTTTTTACGAAGGTTAAGTTTGAAGCATAACCCAGTTTTGGGTATTCAAACCGGCGTTCACCGCAGATTTCATGTGTTCACAATGGCATGCCCTTTTGATGAGAGAACTGCTGATATCGGAGCGCAAATTATACGTGCAATCCACCGGGAGCGATTGATAAGACCACGGCTCGACATCTTGGCATATCGGATGACTTTTTTCTGGAGTGGAGAGATATAGATTCTCGCGCAAATCTTTAATATATTTAAATAGCCTTACATAGCCAACACTACCAATCGAGGACCTGGCCTCAGTTCACTCCAGACTATTTGCGTAGCCCTCCGTTTTTTGCAAATGGTAGTTTTGGCTATAATGTTGGAGATGCTGAGCACATCTCAGTCCTTTCAGATGACCCATCCAAGATTTGTATCGGCCTCCTATCATACAAAGAGCAATATTGTCTGAGTACTATGCCGAGAGGCATTTACAACATAAAGTATAAAATAGTCCTAACGGACTTGCATCCACTGGAGAATGTTCGATCGTAGCCGGCGGCTTCATTACAAGCACTGATCCATCTTGATCTGTGAAGTTGATGAATTGTCACTTTTAGGTTTTCTACCCAGTTACCAAAAAAAGAAACATTTGGAATAGTATGCGCTGTGGCAAGCACACGGTTTGCATGTGTTACTTCGAAGGCAAAAAAAATCTAAAATACAAGAAAACACAAAAACCTACATTCAACCAGTGGGGTATGGCCCCTGACTCTCTGAGGAGGTAGGTACCTCCAGGTACCCCCCCAATGCCAGGGCGCCCTGAATTACGACGCTGAAGTTGGCATCCGATTCGCAGCATCCGATTCGGCTTGAAAACCACTTAGAATCTTCAAATCGGTCCTGATTGAAAACCACTACACCTATACTCTTCAAATCTGGACTACATTATCACAGTGAGGCTATACATTATGTAAAACATAGTTTCAGATTTTTGAAACCTTTACCCTATTTGTGAAAATGCAATGCGGTCTGGACCCCTAAATGAGCCTGTATTGCATTTTCACAAATAGGGTAAAGGTTTCACAAATCTGAAAATATGTTTTACATAATGTATAGCCTCACTGTGATAATTTAGTCCAGATTTGAAGAGTCTAGGTGTAGTGGTTTTTAATCAGGATCAGTTCTAATGCGGTCTGGACCCCTAAAAAGCATTAAAATGTGCCTTTATTGCATTTTCACAAATAGAAAAAAGGTTTCACAAATCTGTAACTATGTTTTATATAATGTATAGCCTCACTGTGAAAATTTAGTCCAGATTTGAAGAGTCTAGGTGTAGTGGTTTTCAATCAGGACCGATTTAAAGTGGACCAGCTGCCGAATCGGATGCTGCGAATCGGATGCCAACTTCAGCGTCGTCCCTGAATTTATGTTTATTAACAGCTCCTCCACCGGGGTCAAGACAATTTGAGGGCCAGATCCAGTCTGCCGACTGTCGGCCTTTTCACGATTGCCTTAAAAAAATTATACCAATACGATGGTGGGAAAAGCTTACCAGTTTGTGTGTTTTTTATACTTTATATGTGGTATGTGGTATGTGGTAGGATCTATAAGAATGCTTAACTGGGATATTTATATATTCATGGCTCAAATATTAAGGATCATGCTTTTGACGTGTAACTAACGCATTTACGCGGTCAGCGATCCGCTGCCAGGCTTTGGTTCTCCGGGTTGCAGAGGCTTTAGCGTTCCCTTTTCTTGTGATAATGTCCTTCTCCTCGTCATAGCTCTCCAGGAGAACCTGGAGTTCCATTTCATTGAAATAAGCGGCCCGTTTCGCCATATCGATCAGGGTTTCCATGATCCATACATCACGTCTTTTTAGGTTTGGCGTGGACGCGCACAACCCTGTGTTAACCAACCCCGAGTTGATTGAACTAATGCATAACCGCTGCTGTGGAACCGAAAACTCTGGGTTGGTCGGCACAGGGTCAATCAACCTAGAGTTCAGCGTTAACTCAGTGTTTGTTAAACCTCCGTTCGTGGAACACCCCTCTGGAATTCATTTGGATGAGTCCATTTCTGTCTGATGCTCCGTCCAACAGTTGAGCAAGGAACATTTATCATGAGAGGGATATCATTTGTGTTTTCCATTTTTGAAGGGTAATAAACTCAGATCATGTGTGGGAGCGTGTGTATGTTCCCCGGGTCCTATGTTCCCCTCTATGTACGCTTTTCCCAAAAAGGGTCCAATGTTCCCCGATATGTATGTGACCGGGGAACATAGGACCCTTTTAAAAAAAAAAAAAAAAAAGGGTTCTATGTTCCCCGGTCTGTTACTTTTTCCACCATTACTGCCAAATTCCGGCCGAGATAACTACCATTGCATGTCTTTACCTTTTGAGGAAGAGGGAGAGACGTCGGAGAACCTGACGCAGTCTATTCATACGCCGGTAAACAAATCCCGAGAAGCCCAATCCTTACGAGAGCTCCCCGCGCTACGGCCATCCGGAGGCGCACAGAGCTTTTGGCCGAGATATTATTATACAATTATATTATATTATATACTATTATTATATAAAGAGCTCCGGGAGTCGCAAACGGCAACAATCACTTTCTCCTCCATGCTGCAGTTCACCCCGGACTGCACTGCACCGAGTTGGCCGGTTGAACGCTGATTGGCTGTTACGTTACACATGTCACTCAGTGGCCACGCTGTTGAACGCCGATTGGACCCGGGGAACATAGGACCCGGGGAACATAGGGATGACCCCTCATGTGTAACCTGTTGTCTATGAACTGGTGAACTGCTGGGCGTCTGGAAGCCTTTTCTTCTAAACTTGGGTTTTACTCTGTATTGGTCCGAGTCACCTCTAAACCCTAGGTGGCGCTTTCGGGTCGCAGCCTACATTGGTACATTTACAAAACAACGATGTGTTCAAAATATGAACCTGGTTGAATCCTTTTTGTCACAATTGCTGCAATAACAGAATATGTGTGACATGGACACTGGCCCACCACTGTATCCGTTGACAACCACAGGATTACCATTCACTTTGACTGACAAGAAGATCATCCACACTTATTCTAACAATCTTTCATCTATTGCTGTTGCAATTTCACTTACCGAACTGCAATATCACAGGTTATGCTAAACTATATAAACAGGTGTATATATAAATATATGAGTATATACGGCAGTGGTGCAATGGAGGTTTGAGGTTCTGAGAAGTGTTTGTGTGTCTGCTTTCTGATTCAGTATTGGTCTTCTGCTGTAGCAGATGCTGCTGTTTGCTAACGCCTTGCAGCTCTTTGACATTGACAAGATTGAGCGACGAGCCAGTCCCCTCCATATCCCTGTTTGTGTCTGTTTCCCTCATCCCATTAAACGAAAGCATCCTGGACACCACACTTGTGACATGGAAGAGCAGAAAATATATATATATATATATTATATATGTATATATTTATGTGTATGTATTTATATTCTATAACCTTTTGAGAGGACATTCAAGTATTATCTGTCCTACATACACAAACAAAGGCTAGGACACACATCGGTCCTCGTACCCTATTCTTCCTCCCGGACCACGTCTAACTGTCCTCATTTATCGGGGTAACAATGTGTGTGTGTGTGTGTGTGTGTGTGTGTGTGTGTGTGTGTGTGTGTGTGTGTGTGTGCGCGTGTGTGTGTGTGTGTGTGTGTGTGTGTGTGTGTGTATGTGTGTGTGTGTGTGTGTGTGTGTGTGTCTTTGTATGCGTGTAGGTGGATGTTGTGTGGTGGGAGCCGGTCAGTGTGCACATGTTTGTGTGTGTGTGTATTTGTGTGTGGGTGGATTGGTGCTGGGGGTTGCGTGTGTGTGTGTGCGTATGTGTGTGTGTGTGTTTGTGTGTGTGTAGGTAGGCGTTGTGTGTGTGTGTGTGTGCGTATGTGTGTTTGTTAGGGTGTGTGTCTGTGTGTGTGTCTGTGTGTTTGTGTGTCTCTGTGTTTGTGTGTGCGTGTTTGTGTTTGTTAGGGTTTGTGTCGGTTAGGCTGTGGGCAAGGGTTAGATATCTATTTCACAAAAAGGGTGTGGTTAAGTATTTCATCATTGTTTTTGCACTAACAAGACATTTTTTAACATGGTAAGACAACATGGTGCCCTTCTATAGTCTCTCATTTGGTCTTTCAGAATAACAAGGAGAAAGTGAGTGGGATGAAAAAAACGCATGAAAAAGAAGAAGACATTTGTAAAGCTCCAGAGCCACCATGTGGTTATAAATGGCACCGCTTTACATCGGGCTCACAACAAATGCCTCATTGACCTACCCGGGAAAAATGACATGACCACACCGTAACACAAAACAGGAGAAGAACAATTGAGTCTGGCAGCCATATTGCACAGCCAATTATATCTTCCCCCCTCTCGAAACGTGTTTGTGTCGCTCTGCATTTCACAGCCAGCAACTTCTAAACTCCCACCAATTAGTGAGCATCGCAAAACGGGAAACACTGCAGTTGATTGTGGAGCGAATCTTCTGGCGCTTTTCACCGTGAGGCCCAATTCAGAGGGAGGGGGGGGGGGGGGGGGCTATGTGTGTGTATTTGGACCGGGGGGGCTGTAGATTGACTGGGGATAACCTTCACAGTCCACTGAAACGGCAATTAGTGGCATTATCGCCTTTAGCGGCCGCTCACACACACACACCCTTTTTTTTTCACGCCACTGACTGCTCTCGGTCAAAAGCACAGCAACACCATCCGTCACCGCGGAGACAGTCCGTCACCGTGGAGACGGTTGCTGGTGGCGTTTCCGTGGCACCTAAAGGTCACCTTGCGTCAGGAGACACAACAAGCAGGGGGGGAAGAGTTTGGAAAGCGGAGGCTTAATTAACAGGAAACGTCGTAATTAGGAAGGAGGTGAGAACGCCGAACACATAGAGGAGTCGGGATCCACACACAGCGGCCCCTGGAGGGGGGGGGGGGCCTGGAGAGAGATCTTATTCAGAGGATGGTGGTGGTGGTGGTGGTGGTGGTGGTGATGGTGTAGATGGGACTGGTCGGTGCACTGACTTAATTCCTACTGCAGAAAAAGTAGGAACAAATGACATAAGCGAACAATGTGGCAGCATGTTGGGTCCAAATGATGATTCTTATTTGTTGTAATGCAGGCTTTTTGTTAAATTCCTCCCGGACAAACCGTCCCATTAGCCTAAGGAAGGGCGTGACCCCAGACCAGTGGGAGGGCAGTGGCAGGGCTCCATCCATACTGGCAGTCCGCCTCACCTCCACTGATCTATTTGTGTCGACAGTCCCTGACAGCTTAAGTGCCACCCGCTATACAGGCTCCATCATTCAGCTCCTGTTTGTATCGCAGCCCCAACCGCGCTCGGCCTGTCTGGATAACAGTCTGTCAGGTTGAGGGATGGAGCAAATTGGACCAGCTGAGACACACCCCCACCCTAACCCCGCCCCCACACCGACGATACGGGTAACTCAGTTAATGACAAGCCGCTCGGAAACCTGTGTTTTTCTACCTCAGTGACAGTGTAATTAACCTCTTGTGGCACTGGGGGGGGGGGGGGGGGCGGGGGGGGTGGAGGGGCACGCAGGGGCATGGGGGGGGAGACCCTCTGTACCTGTCTGTCCCCGATGGTTACGGTTGCCGGCGGACACAGGGTCAGCGCAGAGCATCACCACGGCGACGAGCAGGGCCACCTGCCAGGGCCGAGCTGATCTCGCCCACACCTTCATCCTGAGAGAGAGAGAGAGAGAGAGAGAGAGAGAGAGAGAGAGAGAGAGAGAGAGAGAGAGAGAGAGAGGGAGGGAGAGAGAGAGAGAGAGAGAGAGAGAGAGAGAGAGAGAGAGAGAGAGAGAGAGAGAGAGAGAGAGAGAGAGAGAGAGAGAGAGGGAGAGGGAGAGGGAGAGAGAGAGGAAGGGGGTGATAGAAGGAGAGAGTATGAAGAGATATCAGTGAAAATATCTCAACAAAAGAAGTAGTTTGATTGTTTCTATAGTCAACTATAAGGTCAAACCAAAAAGAATATAGAGTGATTTTTTAGCATTCCAACAGTTTTACCCAACTGAAATTATGTTGTTTCATGTAAAACCTGGGATTGGTGCATAACGTAAGATAATGTTTGCTGGTCTATAAGACAAAAAAGATGAAAAGATGTAGAGACCAAAAACATGCGAGTGTGCGTGTGTGTGTGTGTGTGTGTGTGTAGGCACTAAAGACATTTGGATAAGAGATGCAGAGACTGAAGACGTTTGGATAAAGAGATGTAGCGACTAAAGACGTTTGTGTAGAGAGATACAGAGACTAAAGATATTTGTAGAGAGAGACACAGAGCCTGAAGACGTGTGTATACAGAGATACAGAGCCTGAAGACGTGTGTACACAGAGATACAGAGCCTGAAGACGTGTGTATACAGAGATACAGAGACTGAAGACGTGTGTATTGGCCGTCACCACAAGGGCTATGAAGGGCTGTCCTCTCACCTGCCAACCGTCCTGGGACTGCTCGTCTGTGACCTGGCGCGCCCCTGCCCCCTGCGCCCCCGTGACCACTACAGCACGGCCCCTCCCGCCATGCCCGCCAGAATGCTCGCTTCACCTGCCCACCCGCCCACCCCCACACACACACACTCCTCCTCTTCCTCTTTATCCTCCTCCGCCTCTTCCTCCTGCTGCTGCGTCTCCTCCTCCTCTTCCTGCTCCTCTCGTTCCTCGAACTCACGCAGAGGTAAGTCTCTGGGGAGTGAGAGGGGGGTGGTGGGGGAGAGGGGTGAGAGGGTGATGGGGAGGAGTGGTACAAAGACACTCGGTCAGAGAGAGACGTCCACCAATAGGGGTCTCAATGGTCTTGCACAAAGCCCTGCACACACACACACATACTGACGCACGCGCACACACACACACACACGCACACACACACACACACACACACACACACACACACACACACACACACACACACACACACACACACACACACACACATGTTCAGGTGCTCAGACACACACACACACACACACACACACACACACACAGTTGAGGTGCTTACAAACACGTGCACACGGAGGCACAGGCACGAACGCACACACATGTTCAGGTGGTCACACAGACTCACATACACACACTAAGGGGAAAAGATGTGAAGGCCTAGATTCTGTCAGATACATTGTTTACAATGGGTTCACCTTCCCCCAGGCAGAATGAAACCTCCACGCTGCACATCACTAACACACACACACACGCACACACACACACACACACACACACGCACACACACACACACACACACACACACACACACACACACACACACACACACACACACACACACACACACACACACGTTCTGATGAAACATTTACGCACCCCCTCCCACAGAGAGGAATGTGCTTCAGAAGATATAAACAGTGTATCAAATAAAAGCATAATACATCTTTATATTCTGAATATAATCATTATCATACATCATTATATTGAATAATAATGACATATTTTTTACAAAATTCATTAACATTAACTCTTATACAGTCAACAGCTGCAACAATAGTGTACAGACACACTGAGCAACAGCGTTGGCTTTAATTATTCAATGTGACTCTGTTATATTGAACAAGGTGCCTAGCCGATGATCCTCGCCCCTCGGTGTAACACCACTGCCACCTGGTGGTGAGTAAAATACAAGCAGGGACAAACAATTCTTCAGAGACAACGCTTACTAATTCTCTCCCACGAGGTGGATGACACCAGGTGATACCAGAAATGAAAGGCACTAGCAAGGTGGTTAATTTTTGTCATGCACTCAAAGAAAACAATAAAAGAAACAGGCAACACACACAACACACAGCAGTAAGTCTGTTTGTGTGTGTGTGTGTGTGTATGTGTATTTGTGTGTTTGTGTGTGTATGAAAGGACGGGGCTTGCAGGCAGGTGAGATGATACATGGTTGTGTGCCGGGGAGAGATATGGTGTGCAGAAGCAATAATGAGAAGGTAGAAAATGAAACGGGACGGAGGGGAAAAAAAACACAGGACAAAAAGGTGGGAAAAGACAGGGTGGTGTGTGTAGAAGGGCGGTGGGGGGGGGGGGGGGGGGGGGGGGCATTCCCAACCCGCCAAACCACATACAGGACAGTTTATGTTCTCACCAGGTGGGTACACAAGCACACACACAAACACACACACACACACAAACACACACACACACACACACACACACACACACACACACACACACACACACACACACACACACACACACACACACACACACACACACACACACACAACGGTGAGCGAGCACAAGTCTTTTAATATGGACACTAAGCAACATGTAAATATGTGAAATTTGAGAATGCAAATTGTCACTCCTTTACAGTTCACACGTCCCTGTGCTGTTTGTTTCTTTGTTAAATTATTTTAGCGGTGTCGTTCGATTTTCACTGTGCATGAAATGCAAGCCTTGTGTATTTAATGCCGTATGTGTATGTCGTTGCCGTTGTGTAGGAGTGCATATATGCAGTAAAATCGTGTGTATTAGGTCAAGGTTGTGTATGTGTGGGAATGTGTGTGCGTGTGTGTCTGTGCGTGTGCGTGCGTGTGAGTGGGTGTGTGCCTGCATGTCTGTGTGTGTGTGATTAGTCATGCAGCGTGGCAACATGCTAACCCATTTCCTATTCTCTTTCTGAGGCTGCGCCCTCTTGTGCATTTTGATCAGCCTTGTGCATTGTTCCAGACATGCTCATTAAAAAAGTGCACAGTGCAGCGTGTGAGCATATGAGCCCGTGTGAGCGTGTGCGTGCGCGTGACGTGTATTTTAGTTTTAGTTTTTCGAGATTCTTACGGCACCTTTGTATTATACCATATAGTGTTGCTGTATTTGTTAAAAATATGATGAGCTAAATTGTCATTGTCTTCATTTTAAACGTGGCGCTACTGACTCGTGATCTACTGAGTAGGCCTACTAAAACTGGCTGCGGCGTTTTGGGGGCAAGGTGACAGCGACCGTACAGAGGAGGGAAGCTCAGCTGGTCATCATGGCTTGAAAGGACTGGAATTTGGCAGCAGCAAGGCCACACGCGCGCACACACACACACACACACACAGAAGTGTGGTAAAGTGGAACCGTCCTCTCCATTAGGGTCCTTCATCTTATTTTCTTTTTCCATTTCAGCATCCCTCCCTCAGCCTCTGGCCGCCTGTCGCTGCTGGTGGCGTCTGAGTGGAAAGTCTCTGTTCTTAATCTTGTCTCTCATTGTGATCACACAGCAGGGATACTATCGACAAATCCGCCCGCATCAGCGTATGTCAGGGCCTTGTTGGAAGATACAGAGACCGTGATGTGGCAGCA
>NC_082394.1:11657076-11672076 GCF_031168955.1 Gadus macrocephalus
CGCTTCGAAAAGTGGTCAAGAACATTTGGTTTGTTTTTTAAATGAATGACGATGAATGAATGAACTAGGGTTTTGGAACAATAATTTATTTATTGCTGGAATAATGTAAGTATTGGAATGATAGACATGGTGGTCAATCAATGGTAAACTAGATTGGTATTTGATATGCACAAATAATCAGTAAAACACAAGCATCAATCACTGATAGGTCTGATTAGAAAGGAAATTGCAAAATGGCAGCCACCAATCAAAGCGTTATGCATCTCAGAAATAGTCATGGAAAGCAAAGCTCCAATTTAGTGACCTTGTCTTGTCGACCTATATAGGCCTACCGGATTCTTAACTGAACAACAGCATTCCCCTGCAGAGCTTAATGTGCAATGTTATAGCCTAGACCTAGCCAATAGCTTCAAATAATGCATCCCCAGCGACAAAGATTTAACAAATAAAACTAGCTAGTGCTTTGCTTTAGTGTCAAAGGTTCAAGGACAATTGGTGATGATGAGCCATTCTGACATAAGAAAACCAAACAATAACAACTCCAGTCCAGGTGCTACATCTCACCACACCTCACAACCTCAAATAACGGCTGCAGCAGAGAATGAAGTGGGTTTGCGAGTGAGCTGTGATTAACGTGCCAATCACACACGCCAATTAAGCCTGTGTGCCAAACGCACGCGCACAGTGTTGGGACACTTGAATCACAGGCGATGACCCCTTTTTACAGAGACATCATCGTGGGACAAACAGTTTGTACACAGCTCATAATGCTAATTATGAGTCTGCTGCTCTTACCAAGACACATGGTCCAAGGTCAATGTGTTGTTACCTTACCTTCATCCGTTCAGTCTACTACCTGTGCACTGGTAGGCCTACATAAAAGTAGCAGACAAATAAATAGTTCTACGTTAGGCCTCTGTGAAAAGGTTCATTAAGCTGTAAGCTTGACTGCATAGTAAACAGAGCGGCTACATACTGATGCCTTATGCTTGCCTTGGCTGTCCATTTGGATTTCAAATGTTTCTATGTAGAAAAGTACGCATAGAAAACCGGTTCTGGCATCGATCTCAAGCTGCCACGAAGGTTAATGAGAGCAGACATCTTGGTTTCTCTGTTTTTGATCCCTTGCAAAGAGATTCTTCAATTCCTTACGAGGTCACCGGCAGTAACCCAAGGAGGATGCCCATAAATAGTGTCCATGCTAGACAGGCCTAATGTCTGTCAATACTCAGAAAGTTCAACCACAACATCCGCAAAGAGCAAGTACATGCCGAATAGAGATTGCTTTTTTCCTAAAACCAAAGAAATAGTGTGGTTTACGTATAATGTTTCAATGTCGATGTGGATGTGAATATAAATTACCATGAGCTGCGGAACAACGTTGGAGCCACACGCTCGGTTTCAGGGAAAAAGTCTTTCATATGTGGTACTGCACTGCCACCCAGTGGTAGAGGTGAGTTATTGTTTTCTAGAAAGACAGTCTTGTTGAGGTCGTTGTGATGTATCGTTACAGTAACAACTCAACAAACCCTCTAGCGCATTGCCCTAGCCCTTTCCTCAAACTTTAACTCACTAAAATAATGTAACTCCCCACAATCAAGTCAAGAAGTATCAGCAAGAATTATCCAGACAGAAGTTCTACTTTCCCCCTGCCAAGGTCAAAGAATGATTGATTAAATGTAAGTTAAATCAAATCCCTCACGCCTAATGTGAAGAAAAGAGACATGAATACTTGCTTCAGCACTTTTACGATATTTTATTCAAAATACTCCACGGCTGGTGAATATAAATTAGAAAGACTGTGTCAGACCCAAAGAACAAAAAAGGTATGACTCAACAGGGCCTCATTGATAAATATAAGATCAAGTAAAGGCAGGAAACAGAAGGAACGGCCCTCTTATCTCTCACTACAGCATATGAACGTTGCATCACACTGTTTACAATTTTAATTAGTTCCCTTTTGGACAAGCATGCTCTTAAACAAACTCTTAGTCAATTGCAAACACCTTTGAAACTCATTATTTTCTGACATAAACTGACATGGTTGTTTTCTTATACATACACATATTTCCTACATACTTGTAGCTAAAAAGAGCTGAAGCTACATTTCAAGAGGTCAGAGATAGGAATTAACATGGTAGCACTCTGTAAGTCACCGCAAATGATTAGGAGTCTCAAATACTTTACGTTATCCAAAGACACATAGCCAATCTTGTCAACAGGGCAGGCTATTCAAATAGGATTCTTTATAAAATCAAACTCAAAGCAGAGTGACACTCTATCTCAAGCTACCGTTTTCTACATTACACATATGTTATTGCGCAGCTAGCTGCACCAAGGATTGGCAATATCTATTTGGTTTCTGATTCTGGTCATTTCTGGTTTGAAATATGACAGCAGCTGGTGCAGGTAATATATCATGTTATCAGTTTTGAACCGGTTTGTACTGCCAAACAGCTTTTACATAGGAAGGAGTTCAATAGAAAATACAGCTATTTCCATTCATGATTGCTAATGGTGTAGAATCATTTTAAACAGTTTTTCATAGTAAGTGCATCAGAATAATATGATATCGTGAGGGTGAATCATTCCTGCAAAGACAACATTAAATAACATTTACAGTGACTATAACTTTCAAAGTATGATGCGTTGCCGAGCAAAGAAGGATGTGCGCAGCAAAAAAAAAAAAAAGAGTGCTAAGGTGCTCAAACATGTGCTGCTGTTAGTCAGCTGTGTGTGTTTTGGTGGAGGATTGGGGTCAGACATTATCATACTCATCATTTAAATGTCAAATCTGCCAGTGTTGACATGGTTACATTATATAGATAGAGGAATATTATGCACAAACGAGCAAACAGAAAATCTAACATTTCAGGTTGTCTGCAGAGCTCATCAACGGGTGTTCATTTCCCATTCACGAATATCAACGATCACACACTTAACCCTGTTCCCCTTTGCATGCCATTCCTTTTTCTGATTTTTCTTTGCTCAGTATTTTTGGAAAGACATTTCCACAGCGATTTAACTTTGAAATAACTACACAAAGAGTTTCACAGTTCTGCTGGACATACGAGGCGGGTGCGGGCTGGATACGTCTTACTCTGAAACTCAGAATCCTGACTCGACAGCTCTGAGGAGCCACTGTATAGCCGCCGTGAAGGATCAGACGATGAGACGTGTGTGTGTGTGTGTGTGTGTGTATGTGTGTATGTGTGTATGTGTTTGTGTGTGTGCGAGCGTGCGTGCGCGCGTGCGTGCGTGCGAGCGTGTGTGTGTGTGTATGCGAACAGCTGCTCATTAGCTCACTTTGTTAGTGGCTGTGTCAAAATAAGGAGGACCAGAGCTAATGACGAAACATCTTACAGCGTCCAAATGCTTTCTCTTTCAGAGTCGAATGTCAGT
The DNA here is from genome assembly GCF_031168955.1 of Gadus macrocephalus. NCBI lineage: Eukaryota > Metazoa > Chordata > Actinopteri > Gadiformes > Gadidae > Gadus > Gadus macrocephalus. Next base: position 11,660,479 of record NC_082394.1, read on the forward strand.
TAAAATCCGTCCCTGCATCCATCAAAACCCCGGCATCCTTCAACACATCCCCTCATCCTCCCTCCCTCATCCTCCCTCCCTCATCCTCCCTCCCTCATCCTCCCTCCCTCATCCTCCCTCCCTCATCCTCCCTCCCCGACTCCATCCTACCACTCCCTCATCCTCCCTCCCTCATCCTCCCTCCCTCATCCTCCCTCCCTCATCCTCCCTCCCCCATCCTCCCTCCCTCATCCTCCCTCCCCGACTCCATCCTACCACTCCCTCATCCTCCCTCCCTCATCCTCCCTCCCTCACCCTCCCTCCCTCATCCTCCCTCCCCCATCCTCCCTCCCTCATCCTCCCTCCCCGACTCCATCCTACCACTCCCTCATCCTCCCTCCCCCATCCTCCCTCCCTCATCCTCCCTCCCCGACTCCATCCTACCACTCCCTCATCCTCCCTCCCCCATCCTCCCTCCCTCATCCTCCCTCCCCCATCCTCCCTCCCTCATCCTCCCTCCCCGACTCCATCCTACCACTCCCTCATCCTCCCTCCCTCATCCTCCCTCCCTCATCCTCCCTCCCTCACCCTCCCTCCCTCATCCTCCCTCCCCGACTCCATCCTACCACTCCCTCATCCTCCCTCCCTCACCCTCCCTCCCTCATCCTCCCTCCCCGACTCCATCCTACCACTCCCTCATCCTCCCTCCCTCATCCTCCCTCCCTCACCCTCCCTCCCTCATCCTCCCTCCCTCATCCTCCCTCCCTCATCCTCCCTCCCCCATCCTCCCTCCCTCATCCTCCCTCCCCGACTCCATCCTACCACTCCCTCATCCTCCCTCCCTCATCCTCCCTCCCCCATCCTCCCTCCCTCATCCTCCCTCCCCGACTCCATCCTACCACTCCCTCATCCTCCCTCCCTCATCCTCCCTCCCTCATCCTCCCTCCCTCATCCTCCCTCCCCGACTCCATCCTACCACTCCCTCATCCTCCCTCCCTCATCCTCCCTCCCTCATCCTCCCTCCCTCATCCTCCCTCCCTCATCCTCCCTCCCCGACTCCATCCTACCACTCCCTCATCCTCCCTCCCTCATCCTCCCTCCCTCATCCTCCTCCCCAATTTGATAATCGCTCAAGGATTAATAACTTTATCGATTTTCCGTCTATCTACTTTTTTCTGCCTAATACTTCAACAATTGTGCCACTAGGATCATTTGTTCATGGGTCATTATTAATTGAATATGTTTTTCTTGGCTGTTTGTCTCGAGAGAGCAAGCCCATGTAAGACTTCAGTTCAGACTCTGGTAACTTGTGATGTGCCATTGCTATAATTAATGTTCAAGACTTAATTATGAATCGGTTAACCTCATCAAAAACACACTGTGAGGTGCAGCCCTACTCAGGACGCTGCATCGATAAGAAAGATTATTGTGAATGCTGTCCCAGTCCAATGTGTGCTGTGTGTTTGTGTCCTGCGCTTTGGGCCTTTGTGAACTGGACACACTCCTCCATGACGGGGGGGGTGGGGGCGAGTCTACAGTTCATCGCGCTGGGGTTGGGGTCGCCACTTGGGATGGTGCATTACGTAGGAGGTGGCCTCCAGCACCAGCCGCATGAACTCCTCCACCTGGAAGGAGTAGTTGGTGAACTTGGGGTGGGCTCCCAGGGTGGGGTGGTGACCCTGGGGAGGAACACACAGACAGCAACCAAGCCAGCCAGGGTTATTGTGCCATTGTGAATCCTAACGCACAGGTCCATCTGTCTGGCTGGGGGGGGGCTGTGTGTGCAGTGCATGTGTGTTTAGGGGTATGGGTAGTGAGAGGTGTTCGGAGGAATTGACGGGCGATAAGGGAGGTCCCCTAACCTTGTCTTGTGGGACCACTTTGCTCCTTTTCTGCCAAGTTACGTATCTGATGCCCCTCAGTCTAGCCAAATCTCTGTAGCAGCTCTCATCCTGACAATTATACCTGGAAGGGAAAGACACAGGCATGTTATCTCTCTCTATCTCTTAAACTACCTTTCTCTCCTTGCTTCAACTTTGTCTTTATCTCAGTGGGACAAAGACACGCACGGACACAACAGCTGCTTCACACACGCACGCACGCACGCACGCACGCACGCACGCACGCACGCACGCACGCACGCACGCACGCACGCACGCACACACACACACACACACACACACACATTCCGAAAGTATTCAGACACACAAACACACACATTCTGAAAAACACACACATTCAGAAACACACACACACACACACAATCAGATTCGTTCCGCATACAGACAGACAAACAGATGGATGTGACAGGGCTCACAGCTCAAACACAACAGCCCAATCAGGCAGGAAGAGGAGGTGTGTGAGGCCGGCTCCATGCATCCCTATGAAGACGTCAGAGTTGTGGGTGATCCTCAGCTGCTCCAGGAACAGAACGTCCCTAAACAGAGAGAGGTGGACAGAATCCTAAATCACATGCCCTCACTGTTGAAACACCATGATTAGCCTATTCTATGCCATGAAAACCCATACAATACAACATTGTATTCCGAACCTCTAAGATCCATTCAGCTAACGTTGACCAAAAATGGTTCATTGTTTTAGGACATGTAGAGACAGGAGGAGTAGAATCCATTTGTCCATTATTCTGACATTGTTGATATGAATCCTTTGCATACAACCAACCCCTTCAGACTCACTTGTATCTGTAGTCCACCACGTTAACCTCCAGTAATGCCACAGTCTTCAGGGCATTGACAAGCTTTAAGCACAACAAAGGGGTTAGCTGATGATGATTATGGACATAAATTAATATAAATCACAAGCTGCTTACAGTAAAACATGGTTTATACACAGCTACAGTACTCCGAGCAGGTGGACAGAAGTGTGAAGAAGGGCCCACAAGTTGTGGATCAGGAGAGAGAAATTAAAGAGTGAGCCTGGGCGTGCAATTGAGAGAAACAAGCTAGTGCGAAGGGTGGGGTACAAAGGAAGAAAGAAAGAGTCAAAGTAATAGTCCTACCTCAGCCTGGTTTATAATCCTTCTGTATTCTGTGCTGCGTGCCAGCAGAGTCACGCGGACGCGGCCCTCCTGGAAACAGCAACGTGGAAGACGGTGATGGATCAAACACATGAACCGGGTTTCAGGCATGAGGCATCATCACCGAATTGAGAAACCCATCAAAAGAGGCAAAACTGACCTCAGTTTTGCCTCTCTTTCAGAAATGGTTATTTTAATTAAATCTCATTATCTGCAATTAGATTGGAATCATCTGTAATCATTTATTTATTTTTTACGCATCATTTTCTAAAGGGGACTAGGATAAGGTTTATGACAGGTAAAAGGAGCACAGGACATTATATACTAAATATAATCCTCTACTGCCCCCTTGTGGAATTAATAGTTCTTTAATCATACAAAGAAACACCACAAGTTGTCAATAAAGGTCAATAAAAAAATCTGGATTCTGTGCTCTCACCGCCGCGGCAAGGGTTTGATTCCCGGTTAGGGAACACAATTTTATTAGTGATGTCCAAGCAAATCATTTACGAACCACTGTGTTCAGTGATATCCGAAATCCATGTTACCCTATTACTGCGAAAAACTTTTACAGCGAAATGTCAAGAATATGACATTTTCAACATAATTTAGCTGTTAGAAAACTTGCCTCCTCAATGTAACATTGTTAATTGTGACAACAGTTCCCTGGTGGTCTAATGGTTAGGATTCGGCGCTCTCACCGCCGCGGCCCGGGTTAGATTCCCGGTTAGGGAACGCTATATTATTAGTGATGTCCAAGCAAATCATTTACGAACCACTGTGTTAAGTGATAGCAAAGTATGCATCGGCAAAGTGAATAATCAATAAAAGCCGATATCCATGCTACCCTATTACTGCGAAATGTCAAGAATATTAAATAGATAACATAATTTAGCTGTTAAAAACCAGCCTTCTGAAAGTCACATTGTTATTTAATACTACAGCTCCCTGGTGGTCTAGTGGTCAGGATTCGGCGCTCTCACCGCCGCGGCCCGGGTTCGATTCCCGGTTAGGGAACAAAAATTTTTAGGTGATGTCCAAGCAAATGAAATACGAACCAATGTTTATAACCAATGTCGAAGTATTCAACGGCAATTTGAAGAACAAAAAAAAGTAGACATCCATGTCAAACATTTACAGCGAAATGTCAAGAATATGACATTTTCTACAAAATTTAGCTGTTAAAAAACTTGCTTTCTCAATGTAACATTGTAAATTGTGACTACAGTTCCCTGGTGGTCTAGTGGTTAGGATTCGGCGCTCTCACCGCCGCGGCCCGGGTTCGATTCCCGGTTAGGGAACACTATATTATTAGTGATGTCCAAGCAAATCATTTACGAACCACTGTGTTAAGTGATAGCAAAGTATGCAACGGCAAAGTGAATAATCAATAAAAGCCGATATCCATGCTACCCTATTACTGCGAAATGTCAAGAATATTAAATAGATAACATAATTTAGCTGTTAAAAACCAGCCTTCTGAAAGTCACATTGTTATTTAATACTACAGCTCCCTGGTGGTCTAGTGGTTAGGATTCGGCGCTCTCACCGCCGCGGCCCGGGTTCGATTCCCGGTTAGGGAACACAAATTTTTAGGTGATGTCCAAGCAAATGAAATACGAACCAATGTTTATAACCAATGTCGAAGTATTCAACGGCAATTTGAAGAACAAAAAAAAGTAGACATCCATGTCAAACATTTACAGCGAAATGTCAAGAATATGACATTTTCTACAAAATTTAGCTGTTAAAAAACTTGCTTTCTCAATGTAACATTGTAAATTGTGACTACAGTTCCCTGGTGGTCTAGTGGTTAGGATTCGGCGCTCTCACCGCCGCGGCCCGGGTTCGATTCCCGGTTAGGGAACACATTATCATTAGTGTTGTCCAAGCAAATCATTTACGAACCACTGTTAACAACCAATGTCGAAGTATTCAACGCAAGTTGAATAATGAAAAAAAGTAGACATCCATGTTGAACCTTTACAGCGAAATTTCAAGAATATGAAATAGATAATATCATTTAGCCGTTAAAAACCATCGTTCTCAAAGTCACATTGTTATTTAATAATATAGCTCCCTGGTGGTCTAGTGGTTAGGATTCGGCGCTCTCACCGCCGCGGCCCGGGTTAGATTCCCGGTTAGGGAACACTATATTATTAGTGATGTCCAAGCAAATCATTTACGAACCACTGTGTTAAGTGATAGCAAAGTATGCAACGGCAAAGTGAATAATCAATAAAAGCCGATATCCATGCTACCCTATTACTGCGAAATGTCAAGAATATTAAATAGATAACATAATTTAGCTGTTAAAAACCAGCCTTCTGAAAGTCACATTGTTATTTAATACTACAGCTCCCTGGTGGTCTAGTGGTTAGGATTCGGCGCTCTCACCGCCGCGGCCCGGGTTCGATTCCCGGTTAGGGAACACAAATGTTTAGGTGACGTCCAAGCAAATGAAATACGAACCAATGTTTATAACCAATGTCGAAGTATTCAACGGCAATTTGAAGAACAAAAAAAAGTAGACATCCATGTCAAACATTTACAGCGAAATGTCAAGAATATGACATTTTCTACAAAATTTAGCTGTTAAAAAACTTGCTTTCTCAATGTAACATTGTAAATTGTGACTACAGTTCCCTGGTGGTCTAGTGGTTAGGATTCGGCGCTCTCACCGCCGCGGCCCGGGTTCGATTCCCGGTTAGGGAACACATTATCATTAGTGTTGTCCAAGCAAATCATTTACGAACCACTGTAAACAACCAAGGTCGAAGTATTCAATGCAAGTTGAATAATGAAAAAAAGTAGACATCCATGTTGAACCTTAACAGCGAAATTTCAAGAATATGAAATAGATAATAACATTTAGCCGTTAAAAACAATCCTTCTCAAAGTCACATTGTTATTTTTTACTATAGCTCCCTGGTGGTCTAGTGGTTAGGATTCGGCGCTCTCACCGCCGCGGCCCGGGTTCGATTCCCGGTTGGGGAACACTATATTATTAGTGTTGTCCAAGCAAATCATTTACGAACCACTGTTAACAACCAATGTCGAGGTATTCAACGCAAGTTGAATAATGAAAAAAAGTAGACATCCATGTTGAACCTTTACAGCGAAATTTCAAGAATATGAAATAGATAATAACATTTAGCCGTTAAAAACAATCCTTCTCAAAGTCACATTGTTATTTATTAATACAGCTCCCTGGTGGTCTAGTGGTTAGGATTCGGCGCTCTCACCGCCGCGGCCCGGGTTTGATTCCCGGTTAGGGAACACATTATCATTAGTGTTGTCCAAGCAAATCATTTACGAACCACTGTTAACAACCAATGTCGAAGTATTCAACGCAAGTTGATTAATGAAAAAAAGTAGACATCCATGTTGAACATTTACAGCGAAATTTCAAGAATATGAAATAGATAATATCATTTAGCCGTTAAAAACCATCCTTCTCAAAGTCACATTGTTATTTAATACTATTGCTCCCTGGTGGTCTAGTGGTTAGGATTCGGCGCTCTCACCGCCGCGGCCCGGGTTCGATTCCCGGTTAGGGAACAATATATTATTAGTGATGTCCAAGCAAATCATTTACGAACCACTGTGTTAAGTGATAGCAAAGTATGCAACGGCAAAGTGAATAATCAATAAAAGCCGATATCCATGCTACCCTATTACTGCGAAATGTCAAGAATATTAAATAGATAACATAATTTAGCTGTTAAAAACCAGCCTTCTGAAAGTCACATTGTTATTTAATACTACAGCTCCCTGGTGGTCTAGTGGTTAGGATTCGGCGCTCTCACCGCCGCGGCCCGGGTTCGATTCCCGGTTAGGGAACACAAATTTTTAGGTGATGTCCAAGCAAATGAAATACGAACCAATGTTTATAACCAATGTCGAAGTATTCAACGGCAATTTGAAGAACAAAAAAAAGTAGACATCCATGTCAAACATTTACAGCGAAATGTCAAGAATATGACATTTTCTACAAAATTTAGCTGTTAAAAAACTTGCTTTCTCAATGTAACATTGTAAATTGTGACTACAGTTCCCTGGTTGTCTAGTGGTTAGGATTTGGCGCTCTCACCGCCGCGGCCCGGGTTCGATTCCCGGTTAGGGAACACATTATCATTAGTGTTGTCCAAGCAAATCATTTACGAACCACTGTTAACAACCAATGTCGAAGTATTCAACGCAAGTTGAATAATGAAAAAAAGTAGACATCCATGTTGAACCTTTACAGCGAAATTTCAAGAATATGAAATAGATAATAACATTTAGCCGTTAAAAACAATCCTTCTCAAAGTCACATTGTTATTTATTACTACAGCTCCCTGGTGGTCTAGTGGTTAGGATTCGGCGCTCTCACCGCCGCGGCCCGGGTTCGATTCCCGGTTAGGGAACACATTTTCATTAGTGTTGTCCAAGCAAATCATTTACGAACCACTGTGTTAAGTGATAGCAAAGTATGCAACGGCAAAGTGAATAATCAATAAAAGCCGATATCCATGCTACCCTATTACTGCGAAATGTCAAGAATATTAAATAGATAACATAATTTAGCTGTTAAAAACCAGCCTTCTGAAAGTCACATTGTTATTTAATACTACAGCTCCCTGGTGGTCTAGTGGTTAGGATTCGGCGCTCTCACCGCCGCGGCCCGGCTTCGATTCCCGGTTAGGGAACACAAATTTTTAGGTGATGTCCAAGCAAATGAAATACGAACCAATGTTTATAACCAATGTCGAAGTATTCAACGGCAATTTGAAGAACAAAAAAAAGTAGACATCCATGTCAAACATTTACAGCGAAATGTCAAGAATATGACATTTTCTACAAAATTTAGCTGTTAAAAAACTTGCTTTCTCAATGTAACATTGTAAATTGTGACTACAGTTCACTGGTGGTCTAGTGGTTAGGATTCGGCGCTCTCACAGCCGCGGCCCGGGTTCGATTCCCGGTTATGGAATACATTATCATTAGTGTTGTCCAAGCAAATCATTTACGAACCACTGTTAACAACCAACGTCGTAGTATTCAACGCAAGTTGAATAATGAAAAAAAGTAGACATCCATGTTGAACCTTTACAGCGAAATTTCAAGAATATGAAATAGTTAATATCATTTAGCCGTTAAAAAACTTGCTTTCTCAATGTAACATTGTAAATTGTGACTACAGTTCCCTGGTGGTCTAGTGGTTAGGATTCGGCGCTCTCACCGCCGCGGCCCGGGTTCGATTCCCGGTTGGGGAACACTATATTATTAGTGATGTCCAAGCAAATCATTTACGAACCACTGTGTTAAGTGATAGCAAAGTATGCAACGGCAAAGTGAATAATCAATAAAAGCCGATATCCATGCTACCCTATTACTGCGAAATGTCAAGAATATTAAATAGATAACATAATTTAGCTGTTAAAAACCAGCCTTCTGAAAGTCACATTGTTATTTAATACTACAGCTCCCTGGTGGTCTTCCCGGTTAGGGAACACATTATCATTAGTGTTGTCCAAGCAAATCATTTACCAACCACTGTTAACAACCAATGTCGAAGTATTCAACGCAAGTTGAATAATGAAAAAAAGTAGACATCCATGTTGAACCTTTACAGCGAAATTTCAAGAATATGAAATGGATAATATCATTTAGCCGTTAAAAAACTTGCTTTCTCAATGTAACATTGTAAATTGTGACTACAGTTCCCTGGTGGTCTAGTGGTTAGGATTCGGCGCTCTCACCGCCGCGGCACGGGTTCGATTCCCGGTTAGGGAACACTATATTATTAGTGATGTCCAAGCAAATCATTTACGAACCACTGTGTTAAGTAATAGCAAAGTATGCAACGGCAAAGTGAATAATCAATAAAAGCCGATATCCATGCTACCCTATTACTGCGAAATGTCAAGAATATTAAATAGATAACATAATTTAGCTGTTAAAAACCAGCCTTCTGAAAGTCACATTGTTATTTAATACTACAGCTCCCTGGTGGTCTAGTGGTTAGGATTCGGCGCTCTCACCGCCGCGGCCCGGGTTCGATTCCCGGTTAGGGAACACAAATTTTTAGGTGATGTCCAAGCAAATGAAATACGAACCAATGTTTATAACCAATGTCGAAGTATTCAAAGGCAATTTGAAGAACAAAAAAAAGTAGACATCCATGTCAAACATTTACAGCGAAATGTCAAGAATATGACATTTTCTACAAAATGTAGCTGTTAAAAAACTTGCTTTCTCAATGTAACATTGTAAATTGTGACTACAGTTCCCTGGTGGTCTAGTGGTTAGGATTCGGCGCTCTCACCGCCGCGGCCCGGGTTCGATTCCCGGTTAGGGAACACTATATTATTAGTGATGTCCAAGCAAATCATTTACGAACCACTGTGTTAAGTGATAGCAAAGTATGCAACGGCAAAGTGAATAATCAATAAAAGCCGATATCCATGCTACCCTATTACTGCGAAATGTCAAGAATATTAAATAGATAACATAATTTAGCTGTTAAAAACCAGCCTTCTGAAAGTCACATTGTTATTTAACACTACAGCTCCCTGGTGGTCTAGTGGTTAGGATTCGGCGCTCTCACCGCCGCGGCCCGGGTTCGATTCCCGGTTAGGGAACACAAATTTTTAGGTGATGTCCAAGCAAATGAAATACGAACCAATGTTTATAACCAATGTCGAAGTATTCAACGGCAATTTGAAGAACAAAAAAAAGTAGACATCCATGCCAAACATTTACAGCGAAATGTCAAGAATATGACATTTTCTACAAAATTTAGCTGTTAAAAAACTTGCTTTCTCAATGTAACATTGTAAATTGTGACTAAAGTTCCCTGGTGGTCTAGTGATTAGGATTCGGCGCTCTCACCGCCGCGGCCCGGGTTCGATTCCCGGTTAGGGAACACATTATCATTAGTGTTGTCCAAGCAAATCATTTACGAACCACTGTTAACAACCAATGTCGAAGTATTCAACGCAAGTTGAATAATGAAAAAAAGTAGTCATCCATGTTGAACCTTTACAGCGAAATTTCAAGAATATGAAATAGATAATATCATTTAGCCGTTAAAAACCATCCTTCTCAAAGTCACATTGTTATTTAGTACTATAGCTCCCTGGTGGTCTAGTGGTTAGGATTCGGCGCTCTCACCGCCGCGGCCCGGGTTCGATTCCCGGTTAGGGAACACTATATTATTAGTGTTGTCCAAGCAAATCATTTACGAACCACTGTTAACAACCAATGTCGAGGTATTCAACGCAAGTTGAATAATGAAAAAAAGTAGACATCCATGTTGAACCTTTACAGCGAAATTTCAAGAATATGAAATAGATAATAACATTTAGCCGTTAAAAACAACCCTTCTCAAAGTCACATTGTTATTTATTACTACAGCTCCCTGGTGGTCTAGTGGTTAGGATTCGGCGCTCTCACCGCCGCGGCCCGGGTTTGATTCCCGGTTAGGGAACACATTATCATTAGTGTTGTCCAAGCAAATCATTTACGAACCACTGTTAACAACCAATGTCGAAGTATTCAACGCAAGTTGAATAATGAAAAAAAGTAGACATCCATGTTGAACATTTACAGCGAAATTTCAAGAATATGAAATTGATAATATCATTTAGCCGTTAAAAACCATCCTTCTCAAAGTCACATTGTTATTTAATACTATTGCTCCCTGGTGGTCTAGTGGTTAGGATTCGGCGCTCTCACCGCCGCGGCCCGGGTTCGATTCCCGGTTAGGGAACAATATATTATTAGTGATGTCCAAGCAAATCATTTACGAACCACTGTGTTAAGTGATAGCAAAGTATGCAACGGCAAAGTGAATAATCAATAAAAGCCGATATCCATGCTACCCTATTACTGCGAAATGTCAAGAATATTAAATAGATAACATAATTTAGCTGTTAAAAACCAGCCTTCTGAAAGTCACATTGTTATTTAATACTACAGCTCCCTGGTGGTCTAGTGGTTAGGATTCGGCGCTCTCACCGCCGCGGCCCGGGTTCGATTCCCGGTTAGGGAACACAAATTTTTAGGTGATGTCCAAGCAAATGAAATACGAACCAATGTTTATAACCAATGTCGAAGTATTCAACGGCAATTTGAAGAACAAAAAAAAGTAGACATCCATGTCAAACATTTACAGCGAAATGTCAAGAATATGACATTTTCTACAAAATTTAGCTGTTAAAAAACTTGCTTTCTCAATGTAACATTGTAAATTGTGACTACAGTTCCCTGGTTGTCTAGTGGTTAGGATTTGGCGCTCTCACCGCCGCGGCCCGGGTTCGATTCCCGGTTAGGGAACACATTATCATTAGTGTTGTCCAAGCAAATCATTTACGAACCACTGTTAACAACCAATGTCGAAGTATTCAACGCAAGTTGAATAATGAAAAAAAGTAGACATCCATGTTGAACCTTTACAGCGAAATTTCAAGAATATGAAACAGATAATAACATTTAGCCGTTAAAAACAATCCTTCTCAAAGTCACATTGTTATTTATTACTACAGCTCCCTGGTGGTCTAGTGGTTAGGATTCGGCGCTCTCACCGCCGCGGCCCG
>NC_082394.1:11677076-11684576 GCF_031168955.1 Gadus macrocephalus
TCTAGTGGTTAGGATTCGGCGCTCTCACCGCCGCGGCCCGGGTTCGATTCCCGGTTAGGGAACACATTATCATTAGTGTTGTCCAAGCAAATCATTTACGAACCACTGTTAACAACCAATGTCGAAGTATTCAACGCAAGTTGAATAATGAAAAAAAGTAGACATCCATGTTGAACCTTTACAGCGAAATTTCAAGAATATGAAATAGATAATAACATTTAGCCGTTAAAAACAATCCTTCTCAAAGTCACATTGTTATTTATTACTACAGCTCCCTGGTGGTCTAGTGGTTAGGATTTGGCGCTCTCACCGCCGCGGCCCGGGTTCGATTCCCGGTTAGGGAACACATTATCATTAGTGTTGTCCAAGCAAATCATTTACGAACCACTGTTAACAACCAATGTCGAAGTATTCAACGCAAGTTGAATAATGAAAAAAAGTAGACATCCATGTTGAACCTTTACAGCGAAATTTCAAGAATATGAAATAGATAATAACATTTAGCCGTTAAAAACAATCCTTCTCAAAGTCACATTGTTATTAATTACTACAGCTCCCTGGTGGTCTAGTGGTTAGGATTCGGCGCTCTCACCGCCGCGGCCCGGGTTCGATTCCCGGTTAGGGAACACATTATCATTAGTGTTGTCCAAGCAAATCATTTACGAACCACTGTTAACAACCAATGTCGAAGTATTCAACGCAAGTTGAATAATGAAAAAAAGTAGACATCCATGTTGAACCTTTACAGCGAAATTTCAAGAATATGAAATAGATAATAACATTTAGCCGTTAAAAACAATCCTTCTCAAAGTCACATTGTTATTTATTACTACAGCTCCCTGGTGGTCTAGTGGTTAGGATTCGGCGCTCTCACCGCCGCGGCCCGGGTTCGATTCCCGGTTAGGGAACACATTATCATTAGTGTTGTCCAAGAAAATCATTTACGAACCACTGTTAACAACCAATGTCGAAGTATTCAACGCAAGTTGAATAATGAAAAAAAGTAGACATCCATGTTGAACATTTACAGCGAAATTTCAAGAATATGAAATAGATAATATCATTTAGCCGTTAAAAACCAGCCTTCTGAAAGTCACATTGTTATTTAATACTACAGCTCCCTGGTGGTCTAGTGGTTAGGATTCGGCGCTCTCACCGCCGCGGCCCGGGTTCGATTCCCGGTTAGGGAACACAAATTTTTAGGTGATGTCCAAGCAAATGAAATACGAACCAATGTTTATAACCAATGTCGAAGTATTCAAAGGCAATTTGAAGAACAAAAAAAAGTAGACATCCATGTCAAACATTTACAGCGAAATGTCAAGAATATGACATTTTCTACAAAATTTAGCTGTTAAAAAACTTGCTTTCTCAATGTAACATTGTAAATTGTGACTACAGTTCCCTGGTGGTCTAGTGGTTAGGATTCGGCGCTCTCACCGCCGCGGCCCGGGTTCGATTCACGGTTAGGGAACACTATAATATTAGTGATGTCCAAGCAAATCATTTACGAACCACTGTGTTAAGTGATAGCAAAGTATGCAACGGCAAAGTGAATAATCAATAAAAGCCGATATCCATGCCACCCTATTACTGCGAAATGTCAAGAATATTAAATAGATAACATAATTTAGCTGTTAAAAACCAGCCTTCTGAAAGTCACATTGTTATTTAATACTACAGCTCCCTGGTGGTCTAGTGGTTAGGATTCGGCGCTCTCACCGCCGCGGCCCGGGTTCGATTCCCGGTTAGGGAACACAAATTTTTAGGTGATGTCCAAGCAAATGAAATACGAAGCAATGTTTATAACCAATGTCGAAGTATTCAAAGGCAATTTGAAGAACAAAAAAAAGTAGACATCCATGTCAAACATTTACAGCGAAATGTCAAGAATATGACATTTTCTACAAAATTTAGCTGTTAAAAAACTTGCTTTCTCAATGTAACATTGTAAATTGTGACTACAGTTCCCTGGTGGTCTAGTGGTTAGGATTCGGCGCTCTCACCGCCGCGGCCCGGGTTCGATTCCCGGTTGGGGAACACTATATTATTAGTGTTGTCCAAGCAAATCATTTACGAACCACTGTTAACAACCAATGTCGAGGTATTCAACGCAAGTTGAATAATGAAAAAAAGTAGACATCCATGTTGAACCTTTACAGCGAAATTTCAAGAATATGAAATAGATAATAACATTTAGCCGTTAAAAACAATCCTTCTCAAAGTCACATTGTTATTTATTAATACAGCTCCCTGGTGGTCTAGTGGTTAGGATTCGGCGCTCTCACCGCCGCGGCCCGGGTTTGATTCCCGGTTAGGGAACACATTATCATTAGTGTTGTCCAAGCAAATCATTTACGAACCACTGTTAACAACCAATGTCGAAGTATTCAACGCAAGTTGATTAATGAAAAAAAGTAGACATCCATGTTGAACATTTACAGCGAAATTTCAAGAATATGAAATAGATAATATCATTTAGCCGTTAAAAACCATCCTTCTCAAAGTCACATTGTTATTTAATACTATTGCTCCCTGGTGGTCTAGTGGTTAGGATTCGGCGCTCTCACCGCCGCGGCCCGGGTTCGATTCCCGGTTAGGGAACAATATATTATTAGTGATGTCCAAGCAAATCATTTACGAACCACTGTGTTAAGTGATAGCAAAGTATGCAACGGCAAAGTGAATAATCAATAAAAGCCGATATCCATGCTACCCTATTACTGCGAAATGTCAAGAATATTAAATAGATAACATAATTTAGCTGTTAAAAACCAGCCTTCTGAAAGTCACATTGTTATTTAATACTACAGCTCCCTGGTGGTCTAGTGGTTAGGATTCGGCGCTCTCACCGCCGCGGCCCGGGTTCGATTCCCGGTTAGGGAACACAAATTTTTAGGTGATGTCCAAGCAAATGAAATACGAACCAATGTTTATAACCAATGTCGAAGTATTCAACGGCAATTTGAAGAACAAAAAAAAGTAGACATCCATGTCAAACATTTACAGCGAAATGTCAAGAATATGACATTTTCTACAAAATTTAGCTGTTAAAAAACTTGCTTTCTCAATGTAACATTGTAAATTGTGACTACAGTTCCCTGGTTGTCTAGTGGTTAGGATTTGGCGCTCTCACTGCCGCGGCCCGGGTTCGATTCCCGGTTAGGGAACACATTATCATTAGTGTTGTCCAAGCAAATCATTTACGAACCACTGTTAACAACCAATGTCGAAGTATTCAACGCAAGTTGAATAATGAAAAAAAGTAGACATCCATGTTGAACCTTTACAGCGAAATTTCAAGAATATGAAACAGATAATAACATTTAGCCGTTAAAAACAATCCTTCTCAAAGTCACATTGTTATTTATTACTACAGCTCCCTGGTGGTCTAGTGGTTAGGATTCGGCGCTCTCACCGCCGCGGCCCGGGTTCGATTCCCGGTTAGGGAACACATTATCATTAGTGTTGTCCAAGCAAATCATTTACGAACCACTGTGTTAAGTGATAGCAAAGTATGCAACGGCAAAGTGAATAATCAATAAAAGCCGATATCCATGCTACCCTATTACTGCGAAATGTCAAGAATATTAAATAGATAACATAATTTAGCTGTTAAAAACCAGCCTTCTGAAAGTCACATTGTTATTTAATACTACAGCTCCCTGGTGGTCTAGTGGTTAGGATTCGGCGCTCTCACCGCCGCGGCCCGGCTTCGATTCCCGGTTAGGGAACACAAATTTTTAGGTGATGTCCAAGCAAATGAAATACGAACCAATGTTTATAACCAATGTCGAAGTATTCAACGGCAATTTGAAGAACAAAAAAAAGTAGACATCCATGTCAAACATTTACAGCGAAATGTCAAGAATATGACATTTTCTACAAAATTTAGCTGTTAAAAAACTTGCTTTCTCAATGTAACATTGTAAATTGTGACTACAGTTCACTGGTGGTCTAGTGGTTAGGATTCGGCGCTCTCACAGCCGCGGCCCGGGTTCGATTCCCGGTTAGGGAATACATTATCATTAGTGTTGTCCAAGCAAATCATTTACGAACCACTGTTAACAACCAACGTCGTAGTATTCAACGCAAGTTGAATAATGAAAAAAAGTAGACATCCATGTTGAACCTTTACAGCGAAATTTCAAGAATATGAAATAGTTAATATCATTTAGCCGTTAAAAAACTTGCTTTCTCAATGTAACATTGTAAATTGTGACTACAGTTCCCTGGTGGTCTAGTGGTTAGGATTCGGCGCTCTCACCGCCGCGGCCCGGGTTCGATTCCCGGTTGGGGAACACGATATTATTAGTGATGTCCAAGCAAATCATTTACGAACCACTGTGTTAAGTGATAGCAAAGTATGCAACGGCAAAGTGAATAATCAATAAAAGCCGATATCCATGCTACCCTATTACTGCGAAATGTCAAGAATATTAAATAGATAACATAATTTAGCTGTTAAAAACCAGCCTTCTGAAAGTCACATTGTTATTTAATACTACAGCTCCCTGGTGGTCTTCCCGGTTAGGGAACACATTATCATTAGTGTTGTCCAAGCAAATCATTTACCAACCACTGTTAACAACCAATGTCGAAGTATTCAACGCAAGTTGAATAATGAAAAAAAGTAGACATCCATGTTGAACCTTTACAGCGAAATTTCAAGAATATGAAATGGATAATATCATTTAGCCGTTAAAAAACTTGCTTTCTCAATGTAACATTGTAAATTGTGACTACAGTTCCCTGGTGGTCTAGTGGTTAGGATTCGGCGCTCTCACCGCCGCGGCACGGGTTCGATTCCCGGTTAGGGAACACTATATTATTAGTGATGTCCAAGCAAATCATTTACGAACCACTGTGTTAAGTAATAGCAAAGTATGCAACGGCAAAGTGAATAATCAATAAAAGCCGATATCCATGCTACCCTATTACTGCGAAATGTCAAGAATATTAAATAGATAACATAATTTAGCTGTTAAAAACCAGCCTTCTGAAAGTCACATTGTTATTTAATACTACAGCTCCCTGGTGGTCTAGTGGTTAGGATTCGGCGCTCTCACCGCCGCGGCCCGGGTTCGATTCCCGGTTAGGGAACACAAATTTTTAGGTGATGTCCAAGCAAATGAAATACGAACCAATGTTTATAACCAATGTCGAAGTATTCAAAGGCAATTTGAAGAACAAAAAAAAGTAGACATCCATGTCAAACATTTACAGCGAAATGTCAAGAATATGACATTTTCTACAAAATTTAGCTGTTAAAAAACTTGCTTTCTCAATGTAACATTGTAAATTGTGACTACAGTTCCCTGGTGGTCTAGTGGTTAGGATTCGGCGCTCTCACCGCCGCGGCCCGGGTTCGATTCCCGGTTAGGGAACACTATATTATTAGTGATGTCCAAGCAAATCATTTACGAACCACTGTGTTAAGTGATAGCAAAGTATGCAACGGCAAAGTGAATAATCAATAAAAGCCGATATCCATGCTACCCTATTACTGCGAAATGTCAAGAATATTAAATAGATAACATAATTTAGCTGTTAAAAACCAGCCTTCTGAAAGTCACATTGTTATTTAACACTACAGCTCCCTGGTGGTCTAGTGGTTAGGATTCGGCGCTCTCACCGCCGCGGCCCGGGTTCGATTCCCGGTTAGGGAACACAAATTTTTAGGTGATGTCCAAGCAAATGAAATACGAACCAATGTTTATAACCAATGTCGAAGTATTCAACGGCAATTTGAAGAACAAAAAAAAGTAGACATCCATGCCAAACATTTACAGCGAAATGTCAAGAATATGACATTTTCTACAAAATTTAGCTGTTAAAAAACTTGCTTTCTCAATGTAACATTGTAAATTGTGACTAAAGTTCCCTGGTGGTCTAGTGATTAGGATTCGGCGCTCTCACCGCCGCGGCCTGGGTTCGATTCCCGGTTAGGGAACACATTATCATTAGTGTTGTCCAAGCAAATCATTTACGAACCACTGTTAACAACCAATGTCGAAGTATTCAACGCAAGTTGAATAATGAAAAAAAGTAGACATCCATGTTGAACCTTTACAGCGAAATTTCAAGAATATGAAATAGATAATATCATTTAGCCGTTAAAAACCATCCTTCTCAAAGTCACATTGTTATTTAGTACTATAGCTCCCTGGTGGTCTAGTGGTTAGGATTCGGCGCTCTCACCGCCGCGGCCCGGGTTCGATTCCCGGTTAGGGAACACTATATTATTAGTGTTGTCCAAGCAAATCATTTACGAACCACTGTTAACAACCAATGTCGAGGTATTCAACGCAAGTTGAATAATGAAAAAAAGTAGACATCCATGTTGAACCTTTACAGCGAAATTTCAAGAATATGAAATAGATAATAACATTTAGCCGTTAAAAACAATCCTTCTCAAAGTCACATTGTTATTTATTACTACAGCTCCCTGGTGGTCTAGTGGTTAGGATTCGGCGCTCTCACCGCCGCGGCCCGGGTTTGATTCCCGGTTAGGGAACACATTATCATTAGTGTTGTCCAAGCAAATCATTTACGAACCACTGTTAACAACCAATGTCGAAGTATTCAACGCAAGTTGAATAATGAAAAAAAGTAGACATCCATGTTGAACATTTACAGCGAAATTTCAAGAATATGAAATTGATAATATCATTTAGCCGTTAAAAACCATCCTTCTCAAAGTCACATTGTTATTTAATACTATTGCTCCCTGGTGGTCTAGTGGTTAGGATTCGGCGCTCTCACCGCCGCGGCCCGGGTTCGATTCCCGGTTAGGGAACAATATATTATTAGTGATGTCCAAGCAAATCATTTACGAACCACTGTGTTAAGTGATAGCAAAGTATGCAACGGCAAAGTGAATAATCAATAAAAGCCGATATCCATGCTACCCTATTACTGCGAAATGTCAAGAATATTAAATAGATAACATAATTTAGCTGTTAAAAACCAGCCTTCTGAAAGTCACATTGTTATTTAATACTACAGCTCCCTGGTGGTCTAGTGGTTAGGATTCGGCGCTCTCACCGCCGCGGCCCGGGTTCGATTCCCGGTTAGGGAACACAAATTTTTAGGTGATGTCCAAGCAAATGAAATACGAAGCAATGTTTATAACCAATGTCGAAGTATTCAAAGGCAATTTGAAGAACAAAAAAAAGTAGACATCCATGTCAAACATTTACAGCGAAATGTCAAGAATATGACATTTTCTACAAAATTTAGCTGTTAAAAAACTTGCTTTCTCAATGTAACATTGTAAATTGTGACTACAGTTCCCTGGTGGTCTAGTGGTTAGGATTCGGCGCTCTCACCGCCGCGGCCCGGGTTCGATTCCCGGTTAGGGAACACTATAATATTAGTGATGTCCAAGCAAATCATTTACGAACCACTGTGTTAAGTGATAGCAAAGTATGCAACGGCAAAGTGAATAATCAATAAAAGCCGATATCCATGCCACCCTATTACTGCGAAATGTCAAGA
>NC_082394.1:11699576-11702076 GCF_031168955.1 Gadus macrocephalus
AAATTGTGACTCCAGTTCCCTGGTGGTCTAGTGGTTAGGATTCGGCGCTCTCACCGCCGCGGCCCGGGTTCGATTCCCGGTTAGGGAATACATTATCATTAGTGTTGTCCAAGCAAATCATTTACGAACCACTGTTAACAACCAACGTCGAAGTATTCAACGCAAGTTGAATAATGAAAAAAAGTAGACATCCATGTTGAACCTTTACAGCGAAATTTCAAGAATATGAAATAGATAATAACATTTAGCCGTTAAAAACAATCCTTCTCAAAGTCACATTGTTATTTATTAATACAGCTCCCTGGTGGTCTAGTGGTTAGGATTCGGTGCTCTCACCGCCGCGGCCCGGGTTCGCTTCCCGGTTAGGGTACACATTATCATTAGTGTTGTCCAAGCAAATCATTTACGAACCACTGTTAACAACCAATGTCGAAGTATTCAACGCAAGTTGAATAATGAAAAAAAGTAGACATCCATGTTGAACCTTTACAGCGAAATTTCAAGAATATGAAATAGATAATATCATTTAGCCGTAAAAAACCATCGTTCTCAAAGTCACATTGTTATTTAATACTATAGCTCCCTGGTGGTCTAGTGGTTAGGATTCGGCGCTCTCACCGACGCGGCCCGGGTTAGATTCCCGGTTAGGGAACACTATATAATTAGTGATGTCCAAGCAAATCATTTACGAACCACTGTGTTAAGTGATAGCAAAGTATGCAACGGCAAAGTGAATAATCAATAAAAGCCAATATCCATGCTACCCTATTACTGCGAAATGTCAAGAATATTAAATAGATAACATAATTTAGCTGTTAAAAACCAGCCTTCTGAAAGTCACATTGTTATTTAATACTACAGCTCCCTGGTGGTCTAGTGGTTAGGATTCGGCGCTCTCACCGCTGCGGCCCGGGTTCGATTCCCGGTTAGGGAGCACTATATTATTAGTGATGTCCAAGCAAATCATTTACGAACCACTGTGTTAAGTGATAGCAAAGTATGCAACGGCAAAGTGAATAATCAATAAAAGCCGATATCCATGCTACCCTATTACTGCGAAATGTCAAGAATATTAAATAGATAACATAATTTAGCTGTTAAAAACCAGCCTTCTGAAAGTCACATTGTTATTTAATACTACAGTTCCCTGGTGGTCTAGTGGTTAGGATTCGGAGCTCTCACCGCCGCGGCCCGGGTTCGATTCCCGGTTAGGGAACACATTATTAATAGTGTTGTCCAAGCAAATCATTTACGAACCACTGTTAACAACCAATGTCGAAGTATTCAACGCAAGTTGAATAATGAAAAAAAGTAGACATCCATGTTGATCCTTTACAGCGAAATTTCAAGAATATGAAATAGATAATATCATTTAGCCGTTAAAAACCATCCTTCTCAAAGTCACATTGTTATTTAATAATATAGCTCCCTGGTGGTCTAGTGGTTAGGATTCGGCGCTCTCACCGCCGCGGCCCGGGTTCGATTCCCGGTTAGGGAACACTATATTATTAGTGATGTCCAAGCAAATCATTTACGAACCACTGTGTTAAGTGATAGCAAAGTATGCAACGGCAAAGTGAATAATCAATAAAAGCCGATATCCATGCTACCCTATTACTGCGAAATGTCAAGAATATTAAATAGATAACATAATTTAGCTGTTAAAAACCAGCCTTCTGAAAGTCACATTGTTATTTAATACTACAGCTCCCTGGTGGTCTAGTGGTTAGGATTCGGCGCTCTCACCGCCGCGGCCCGGGTTCGATTCCCGGTTAGGGAACACAAATTTTTAGGTGATGTCCAAGCAAATGAAATACGAACCAATGTTTATAACCAATGTCGAAGTATTCAACGGCAATTTGAAGAACAAAAAAAAGTAGACATCCATGTCAAACATTTACAGCGAAATGTCAAGAATATGACATTTTCTACAAAATTTAGCTGTTAAAAAACTTGCTTTCTCAATGTAACATTGTAAATTGTGACTACAGTTCCCTGGTTGTCTAGTGGTTAGGATTTGGCGCTCTCACCGCCGCGGCCCGGGTTCGATTCCCGGTTAGGGAACACATTATCATTAGTGTTGTCCAAGCAAATCATTTACGAACCACTGTTAACAACCAATGTCGAAGTATTCAACGCAAGTTGAATAATGAAAAAAAGTAGACATCCATGTTGAACCTTTACAGCGAAATTTCAAGAATATGAAATAGATAATAACATTTAGCCGTTAAAAACAATCCTTCTCAAAGTCACATTGTTATTTATTACTACAGCTCCCTGGTGGTCTAGTGGTTAGGATTCGGCGCTCTCACCGCCGCGGCCCGGGTTCGATTCCCGGTTAGGGAACACATTATCATTAGTGTTGTCCAAGCAAATCATTTACGAACCACTGTTAACAACCAATGTCGAAGTATTCAACGCAAGTTGAATAATGAAAAAAAGTAGACATCCATGTTGAACCTTTACAGCGAAATTTCAAGAATATGAAATAGATAATAAC
>NC_082394.1:11714576-11780242 GCF_031168955.1 Gadus macrocephalus
CTTCGATTCACGGTTAGGGAAAACTATATTATTAGTGATGTCCAAGCAAATCATTTACGAACCACTGTGTTAAGTGATAGCAAAGTATGCAACGGCAAAGTGAATAATCAATAAAAGCCGATATCCATGCTACCCTATTACTGCGAAATGTCAAGAATATTAAATAGATAACATAATTTAGCTGTTAAAAACCAGCCTTCTGAAAGTCACATTGTTATTTAATACAACAGCTCCCTGGTGGTCTAGTGGTTAGGATTCGGCGCTCTCACCGCCGCGGCCCGGGTTCGATTCCCGGTTGGGGAACACAAATATTTAGGTGATGTCCAAGCAAATGAAATACGAACCAATGTTTATAACCAATGTCGAAGTATTCAACGGCAATTTGAAGAACAAAAAAAAGTAGACATCCATGTCAAACATTTACAGCGAAATGTCAAGAATATGACATTTTCTACAAAATTTAGCTGTTAAAAAACTTGCTTTCTCAATGTAACATTGTAAATTGTGACTACAGTTCCCTGGTGGTCTAGTGGTTAGGATTCGGCGCTCTCACCGCCGCGGCCCGGGTTCGATTCCCGGTTAGGGAATACATTATCATTAGTGTTCTCCAAGCAAATCATTTACGAACCACTGTTAACAACCAACGTCGAAGTATTCAACGCAAGTTGAATAATGAAAAAAAGTAGACATCCATGTTGAACCTTTACAGCGAAATTTCAAGAATATGAAATAGTTAATATCATTTAGCCGTTATAAAACTTGCTTTCTCAATGTAACATTGTAAATTGTGACTACAGTTCCCTGGTGGTCTAGTGGTTAGGATTCGGCGCTCTCACCGCCGCGGCCCGGGTTCGATTCCCGGTTAGGGAACACTATATTATTAGTGATGTCCAAGCAAATCATTTACGAACCACTGTGTTAAGTGATAGCAAAGTATGCAACGTCAAAGTGAATAATCAATAAAAGCCGATATCCATGCTACCCTATTACTGCGAAATGTCAAGAATATTAAATAGATAACATAATTTAGCTGTTAAAAACCAGCCTTCTGAAAGTCACATTGTTATTTAATACTACAGCTCCCTGGTGGTCTAGTGGTTAGGATTCGGCGCTCTCACCGCCGCGGCCCGGGTTCGATTCCCGGTTAGGGAACACAAATTTTTAGGTGATGTCCAAGCAAATGAAATACGAACCAATGTTTATAACCAATGTCGAAGTATTCAACGGCAATTTGAAGAACAAAAAAAAGTAGACATCCATGTCAAACATTTACAGCGAAATGTCAAGAATATGACATTTTCTACAAAATTTAGCTGTTAAAAAACTTGCTTTCTCAATGTAACATTGTAAATTGTGACTACAGTTCCCTGGTGGTCTAGTGGTTAGGATTCGGCGCTCTCACCGCCGCGGCCCGGGTTCGATTCCCGGTTAGGGAATACATTATCATTAGTGTTGTCCAAGCAAATCATTTACGAACCACTGTTAACAACCAACGTCGAAGTATTCAACGCAAGTTGAATAATGAAAAAAAGTAGACATCCATGTTGAACCTTTACAGCGAAATTTCAAGAATATGAAATAGTTAATATCATTTAGCCGTTATAAAACTTGCTTTCTCAATGTAACATTGTAAATTGTGACTACAGTTCCCTGGTGGTCTAGTGGTTAGGATTCGGCGCTCTCACCGCCGCGGCCCGGGTTCGATTCCCGGTTAGGGAACACTATATTATTAGTGATGTCCAAGCAAATCATTTACGAACCACTGTGTTAAGTGATAGCAAAGTATGCAACGGCAAAGTGAATAATCAATAAAAGCCGATATCCATGCTACCCTATTACTGCGAAATGTCAAGAATATTAAATAGATAACATAATTTAGCTGTTAAAAACCAGCCTTCTGAAAGTCACATTGTTATTTAATACTAGAGCTCCCTGGTGGTCTTCCCGGTTAGGGAACACATTATCATTAGTGTTGTCCAAGCAAATCATTTACCAACCACTGTTAACAACCAATGTCGAAGTATTCAACGCAAGTTGAATAATAAAAAAAAGTAGACATCCATGTTGAACCTTTACAGCGAAATTTCAAGAATATGAAATGGATAATATCATTTAGCCGTTAAAAAACTTGCTTTCTCAATGTAACATTGTAAATTGTGACTACAGTTCCCTGGTGGTCTAGTGGTTAGGATTCGGCGCTCTCACCGCCGCGGCCCGGGTTCGATTCCCGGTTAGGGAACACTATATTATTAGTGATGTCCAAGCAAATCATTTACGAACCACTGTGTTAAGTGATAGCAAAGTATGCAACGGCAAAGTGAATAATCAATAAAAGCCGATATCCATGCCACCCTATTACTGCGAAATGTCAAGAATATTAAATAGATAACATAATTTAGCTGTTAAAAACCAGCCTTCTGAAAGTCACATTGTTATTTAATACTACAGCTCCCTGGTGGTCTAGTGGTTAGGATTCGGCGCTCTCACCGCCGCGGCCCGGGTTCGATTCCCGGTTAGGGAACACAAATTTTTAGGTGATGTCCAAGCAAATGAAATACGAACCAATGTTTATAACCAATGTCGAAGTATTCAACGGCAATTTGAAGAACAAAAAAAAGTAGACATCCATGTCAAACATTTACGGCGAAATGTCAAGAATATGACATTTTCTACAAAATTTAGCTGTTAAAAAACTTGCTTTCTCAATGTAACATTGTAAATTGTGACTCCAGTTCCCTGGTGGTCTAGTGGTTAGGATTCGGCGCTCTCACCGCCGCGGCCCGGGTTCGATTCCCGGTTAGGGAATACATTATCATTAGTGTTGTCCAAGCAAATCATTTACGAACCACTGTTAACAACCAACGTCGAAGTATTCAACGCAAGTTGAATAATGAAAAAAAGTAGACATCCATGTTGAACCTTTACAGCGAAATTTCAAGAATATGAAATAGATAATAACATTTAGCCGTTAAAAACAATCCTTCTCAAAGTCACATTGTTATTTATTAATACAGCTCCCTGGTGGTCTAGTGGTTAGGATTCGGTGCTCTCACCGCCGCGGCCCGGGTTCGCTTCCCGGTTAGGGAACACATTATCATTAGTGTTGTCCAAGCAAATCATTTACGAACCACTGTTAACAACCAATGTCGAAGTATTCAACGCAAGTTGAATAATGAAAAAAAGTAGACATCCATGTTGAACCTTTACAGCGAAATTTCAAGAATATGAAATAGATAATATCATTTAGCCGTAAAAAACCATCGTTCTCAAAGTCACATTGTTATTTAATACTATAGCTCCCTGGTGGTCTAGTGGTTAGGATTCGGCGCTCTCACCGACGCGGCCCGGGTTAGATTCCCGGTTAGGGAACACTATATAATTAGTGATGTCCAAGCAAATCATTTACGAACCACTGTGTTAAGTGATAGCAAAGTATGCAACGGCAAAGTGAATAATCAATAAAAGCCAATATCCATGCTACCCTATTACTGCGAAATGTCAAGAATATTAAATAGATAACATAATTTAGCTGTTAAAAACCAGCCTTCTGAAAGTCACATTGTTATTTAATACTACAGCTCCCTGGTGGTCTAGTGGTTAGGATTCGGCGCTCTCACCGCTGCGGCCCGGGTTCGATTCCCGGTTAGGGAGCACTATATTATTAGTGATGTCCAAGCAAATCATTTACGAACCACTGTGTTAAGTGATAGCAAAGTATGCAACGGCAAAGTGAATAATCAATAAAAGCCGATATCCATGCTACCCTATTACTGCGAAATGTCAAGAATATTAAATAGATAACATAATTTAGCTGTTAAAAACCAGCCTTCTGAAAGTCACATTGTTATTTAATACTACAGCTCCCTGGTGGTCTAGTGGTTAGGATTCGGCGCTCTCACCGCCGCGGCCTGGGTTCGATTCCCGGTTAGGGAACACATTATCATTAGTGTTGTCCAAGCAAATCATTTACGAACCACTGTTAACAACCAAGGTCGAAGTATTCAATGCAAGTTGAATAATGAAAAAAAGTAGACATCCATGTTGAACCTTTACAGCGAAATTTCAAGAATATGAAATAGATAATAACATTTAGCCGTTAAAAACAATCCTTCTCAAAGTCACATTGTTATTTTTTACTACAGCTCCCTGGTGGTCTAGTGGTTAGGATTCGGCGCTCTCACCGCCGCGGCCCGGGTTCGATTCCCGGTTAGGGAACACTTTATCATTAGTGTTGTCCAAGCAAATCATTTACGAACCACTGTTAACAACCAATGTCGAAGTATTCAACGCAAGTTGAATAATGAAAAAAAGTAGACATTCATGTTGAACCTTTACAGCGAAATTTCAAGAATATGAAATAGATAATATCATTTAGCCGTTAAAAACCATCCTTCTCAAAGTCACATTGTTATTTAATACTAAAGCTCCCTGGTGGTCTAGTGGTTAGGATTAGGCGCTCTCACCGCCGCGGCCCGGCTTCGATTCACGGTTAGGGAAAACTATATTATTAGTGATGTCCAAGCAAATCATTTACGAACCACTGTGTTAAGTGATAGCAAAGTATGCAACGGCAAAGTGAATAATCAATAAAAGCCGATATCCATGCTACCCTATTACTGCGAAATGTCAAGAATATTAAATAGATAACATAATTTAGCTGTTAAAAACCAGCCTTCTGAAAGTCACATTGTTATTTAATACAACAGCTCCCTGGTGGTCTAGTGGTTAGGATTCGGCGCTCTCACCGCCGCGGCCCGGGTTCGATTCCCGGTTGGGGAACACAAATATTTAGGTGATGTCCAAGCAAATGAAATACGAACCAATGTTTATAACCAATGTCGAAGTATTCAACGGCAATTTGAAGAACAAAAAAAAGTAGACATCCATGTCAAACATTTACAGCGAAATGTCAAGAATATGACATTTTCTACAAAATTTAGCTGTTAAAAAACTTGCTTTCTCAATGTAACATTGTAAATTGTGACTACAGTTCCCTGGTGGTCTAGTGGTTAGGATTCGGCGCTCTCACCGCCGCGGCCCGGGTTCGATTCCCGGTTAGGGAATACATTATCATTAGTGTTCTCCAAGCAAATCATTTACGAACCACTGTTAACAACCAACGTCGAAGTATTCAACGCAAGTTGAATAATGAAAAAAAGTAGACATCCATGTTGAACCTTTACAGCGAAATTTCAAGAATATGAAATAGTTAATATCATTTAGCCGTTATAAAACTTGCTTTCTCAATGTAACATTGTAAATTGTGACTACAGTTCCCTGGTGGTCTAGTGGTTAGGATTCGGCGCTCTCACCGCCGCGGCCCGGGTTCGATTCCCGGTTAGGGAACACTATATTATTAGTGATGTCCAAGCAAATCATTTACGAACCACTGTGTTAAGTGATAGCAAAGTATGCAACGTCAAAGTGAATAATCAATAAAAGCCGATATCCATGCTACCCTATTACTGCGAAATGTCAAGAATATTAAATAGATAACATAATTTAGCTGTTAAAAACCAGCCTTCTGAAAGTCACATTGTTATTTAATACTACAGCTCCCTGGTGGTCTAGTGGTTAGGATTCGGCGCTCTCACCGCCGCGGCCCGGGTTCGATTCCCGGTTAGGGAACACAAATTTTTAGGTGATGTCCAAGCAAATGAAATACGAACCAATGTTTATAACCAATGTCGAAGTATTCAACGGCAATTTGAAGAACAAAAAAAAGTAGACATCCATGTCAAACATTTACAGCGAAATGTCAAGAATATGACATTTTCTACAAAATTTAGCTGTTAAAAAACTTGCTTTCTCAATGTAACATTGTAAATTGTGACTACAGTTCCCTGGTGGTCTAGTGGTTAGGATTCGGCGCTCTCACCGCCGCGGCCCGGGTTCGATTCCCGGTTAGGGAATACATTATCATTAGTGTTGTCCAAGCAAATCATTTACGAACCACTGTTAACAACCAACGTCGAAGTATTCAACGCAAGTTGAATAATGAAAAAAAGTAGACATCCATGTTGAACCTTTACAGCGAAATTTCAAGAATATGAAATAGTTAATATCATTTAGCCGTTATAAAACTTGCTTTCTCAATGTAACATTGTAAATTGTGACTACAGTTCCCTGGTGGTCTAGTGGTTAGGATTCGGCGCTCTCACCGCCGCGGCCCGGGTTCGATTCCCGGTTAGGGAACACTATATTATTAGTGATGTCCAAGCAAATCATTTACGAACCACTGTGTTAAGTGATAGCAAAGTATGCAACGGCAAAGTGAATAATCAATAAAAGCCGATATCCATGCTACCCTATTACTGCGAAATGTCAAGAATATTAAATAGATAACATAATTTAGCTGTTAAAAACCAGCCTTCTGAAAGTCACATTGTTATTTAATACTAGAGCTCCCTGGTGGTCTTCCCGGTTAGGGAACACATTATCATTAGTGTTGTCCAAGCAAATCATTTACCAACCACTGTTAACAACCAATGTCGAAGTATTCAACGCAAGTTGAATAATAAAAAAAAGTAGACATCCATGTTGAACCTTTACAGCGAAATTTCAAGAATATGAAATAGATAATATCATTTAGCCGTTAAAAAACTTGCTTTCTCAATGTAACATTGTAAATTGTGACTACAGTTCCCTGGTGGTCTAGTGGTTAGGATTCGGCGCTCTCACCGCCGCGGCCCGGGTTCGATTCCCGGTTAGGGAACACTATATTATTAGTGATGTCCAAGCAAATCATTTACGAACCACTGTGTTAAGTGATAGCAAAGTATGCAACGGCAAAGTGAATAATCAATAAAAGCCGATATCCATGCTACCCTATTACTGCGAAATGTCAAGAATATTAAATAGATAACATAATTTAGCTGTTAAAAAAACCAGCCTTCTGAAAGTCACATTGTTATTTAATACTACAGCTCCCTGGTGGTCTAGTGGTTAGGAATCGGCGCTCTCACCGCCGCGGCCCGGGTTCGATTCCCGGTTAGGGAACACAAATTTTTAGGTGATGTCCAAGCAAATGAAATACGAACCAATGTTTACAACCAATGTCGAAGTATTCAACGGCAATTTGAAGAACAAAAAAAAGTAGACATCCATGTTGAACCTTTACAGCGAAATTTCAAGAATATGAAATAGATAATATCATTTAGCCGTTAAAAACCATCATTCTCAAAGTCACATTGTTATTTAATACTATAGCTCCCTGGTGGTCTAGTGGTTAGGATTCAGCGCTCTCACCGCCGCGGCCCGGGTTCGATTCCCGGTTAGGGAACACAAATTTTTAGGTGATGTCCAAGCAAATGAAATACGAACCAATGTTTATAACCAATGTCCAAGTATTCAACGCAAGTTGAATAACGAAAAAAAGTAGACATCCATTTGAACCTTTACAGCGAAATTTCAAGAATATGAAATAGATAATATCATTTAGCTGTTAAAATCCAGCCTTCTCAAAGTCACATTGTTATTTATTACTACAGCTCCCTGGTGGTATTGTGGTTAGGATTCGGCGCTCTCACAGCCGCGGCCCGGGTTTGATTCCCGGTTAGGGAACACAACTATATAGGTGAAGTCCAAGCTAATAAAATACGAACCACTGTTATCAACCAATGTCCAAGTATTCAACGGCAAGTTGAATAACGAAAATAAGTCGACAACAATGTTGAATCATTGCAGCGAAATGTCAAGAATATGACATTTTCAACGTAATTTTGCTGTTAAAAAACTTGCTTTCTCAATGTAACATTGTATATTGTGACTACAGTTCCCTGGTGGTCTAGTGGTTAGGATTCGGAGATCTCACCGCCGCGGCCGGGGTTCGATTCCCGGTTAGGGAACACTTTATTATTAGTGATGTCCAAGCAAATCATTTACGAACCACTGTGTTAAGTGATAGCAAAGTATGCAACGGCAAAGTGAATAATCAATAAAAGCCGATATCCATGCTACCCTATTACTGCGAAATGTCAAGAATATGAAATAGATAACATAATTTAGCTGTTAAAAACCAGCCTTCTGAAAGTCACATTGTTAGCTAATACTACAGCTCCCTGGTGGTCTAGTGGTTAGGATTCAGCGCTCTCACCGCCGCGGCCCGGGTTCGATTCCCGGTTAGGGAACACAACTATATAGGTGAAGTCCAAGCTAATAAAATACGAACCAATGTTATCAACCAATGTCCAAGTATTCAACTGCAAGTTGAATAATGAAATAATGTAGACAACCATGTTGAACCTTTGCAGCGAAATGTCAAGAATATGACATTTTCAACATAATTTTGCTGTTAAAAAACTTGCTTTCTCAATGTAACATTGTATATTGTGACTACTGTTCCCTGGTGGTCTAGTGGTTAGGATTCGGTGCTCTCACCGCTGCGGCCTGCGTTCGATTCCCGGTTAGGGAACACTTTATTATTAGTGATGTCCAAGCAAATCATTTACGAACCACAGTCTTAAGTGATAGCAAAGTATGCAACGGCAAAGTGAATAATCAATGAAAGCCGATATCCATGTTACCCTATGACTGCGAAATGTCAAGAATATGAAATAGATAACATAATTTAGCTGTTAAAAACCAGCCTTCTCAAAGTCACATTGTTAATTGATACTACAGCTCCCTGGTGGTCTAGTGGTTAGGATTCGGCGCTCTCACCGCCGCGGCCCGGGTTCGATTCCTGGTTAGGGAACACAAAATATAGGTGAAGTCCAACCTAATAAAATACGAACCACTGTTATCAACCAATGTCCAAGTATTCAACGGGAAGTTGAATAACGAAAAAAAGTAGACAACCATGTTGAACCTTTGCAGCGAAATGTCAAGAATATGACATTT
Organism: Gadus macrocephalus; assembly: GCF_031168955.1. NCBI lineage: Eukaryota > Metazoa > Chordata > Actinopteri > Gadiformes > Gadidae > Gadus > Gadus macrocephalus. Next base: position 11,723,418 of record NC_082394.1, read on the forward strand.
TCAACATAATTTTGCTGTTAAAAAACTTGCTTTCTCAATGTAACATTGTATATTGTGACTACAGTTCCCTGGTGGTCTAGTGGTTAGGATTCGGCGCTCTCACCGCCGCGGCCCGTGTTCGATTCCCGGTTAGGGAACACTTTATTATTAGTGATGTCCAAGCAAATCATTTACGAACCACAGTCTTAAGTGATAGCAAAGTATGCAACGGCAAAGTGAATAATCAATAAAAGCCGATATCCATGTAACCCTATCACTGCGAAATGTCAAGAATATGAAGTAGATAACATAATTTAGCTGTTAAAAACCAGCCTTCTCAAAGTCACATTGTTAGTTGATACTACTGCTCCCTGGTGGTCTAGTGGTTAGGATTCGGCGCTCTCACCGCCGCGGACCGGGTTCGATTCCCGGTTAGGGAACACTTTCTTATTAGTGATGTCCGAGCAAATCATTTACGAACCACTGTGTTAAGTGATAGCAAAGTATGCAACGGCAAAGTGAATAATCAATAAAAGCCGATATCCATGCTACCCTATTACTGCGAAATGTCAAGAATATGAAATAGATAACATAATTTAGCTGTTAAAAAGCAGCCTTCTGAAAGTCACATTGTAATTTAATACTACAGCTCCCTGGTGGTCTAGTGGTTAGGATTCAGCGCTCTCACCGCCGCGGCCCGGGTTCGATTCCCGGTTAGGGAACACAACTATATAGGTGAAGTCCAAGCTAATAAAATACGAACCAATGTTATCAACCAATGTCCAAGTATTCAACTGCAAGTTGAATAATGAAATAATGTAGACAACCATGTTGAACCTTTGCAGCGAAATGTCAAGAATATGACATTTTCAACATAATTTTGCTGTTAAAAAACTTGCTTTCTCAATGTAACATTGTATATTGTGACTACTGTTCCCTGGTGGTCTAGTGGTTAGGATTCGGTGCTCTCACCGCTGCGGCCTGCGTTCGATTCCCGGTTAGGGAACACTTTATTATTAGTGATGTCCAAGCAAATCATTTACGAACCACAGTCTTAAGTGATAGCAAAGTATGCAACGGCAAAGTGAATAATCAATGAAAGCCGATATCCATGTTACCCTATGACTGCGAAATGTCAAGAATATGAAATAGATAACATAATTTAGCTGTTAAAAACCAGCCTTCTCAAAGTCACATTGTTAATTGATACTACAGCTCCCTGGTGGTCTAGTGGTTAGGATTCGGCGCTCTCACCGCCGCGGCCCGGGTTCGATTCCTGGTTAGGGAACACAAAATATAGGTGAAGTCCAACCTAATAAAATACGAACCACTGTTATCAACCAATGTCCAAGTATTCAACGGGAAGTTGAATAACGAAAAAAAGTAGACAACCATGTTGAACCTTTGCAGCGAAATGTCAAGAATATGACATTTTCAACATAATTTTGCTGTTAAAAAACTTGCTTTCTCAATGTAACATTGTATATTGTGACTACAGTTCCCTGGTGGTCTAGTGGTTAGGATTCGGCGCTCTCACCGCCGCGGCCCGTGTTCGATTCCCGGTTAGGGAACACTTTATTATTAGTGATGTCCAAGCAAATCATTTACGAACCACAGTCTTAAGTGATAGCAAAGTATGCAACGGCAAAGTGAATAATCAATAAAAGCCGATATCCATGTAACCCTATCACTGCGAAATGTCAAGAATATGAAGTAGATAACATAATTTAGCTGTTAAAAACCAGCCTTCTCAAAGTCACATTGTTAGTTGATACTACTGCTCCCTGGTGGTCTAGTGGTTAGGATTCGGCGCTCTCACCGCCGCGGACCGGGTTCGATTCCCGGTTAGGGAACACTTTCTTATTAGTGATGTCCGAGCAAATCATTTACGAACCACTGTGTTAAGTGATAGCAAAGTATGCAACGGCAAAGTGAATAATCAATAAAAGCCGATATCCATGCTACCCTATTACTGCAAAATGTCAAGAATATGAAATAGATAACATAATTTAGCTGTTAAAAAGCAGCCTTCTGAAAGTCACATTGTAATTTAATACTGGAGCTCCCTGGTGGTCTAGTGGTTAGGATTCGGCGCTCTCACCGCCGCGGCCCGGGTTCGATTCCCGGATAGGGAACACAACTATATAGGTGAAGTCCAAGCTAATAAAATACAAACCACTGTTATCAACCAATGTCCAAGTATTCAACGGCAAGTTGAATAACGAAAAAAAGTAGACAACCATGTTGAACCTTTGCAGCGAAATGTCAAGAATATGACAATTTCAACATAATTTTGCCATTAAAAAACTTGCTTTCTCAATGTAACATTGTATATTGTGACTACAGTTCCCTGGTGGTCTAGTGGTTAGGATTCGGCGCTCTCACCGCCGCGGCCCGGGTTCGATTCCCGGTTAGGGAACACTTTATTATTAGTGATGTCCAAGCAAATCATTTACGAACCACAGTCTTAATTGATAGCAAAGTATGCAACGGCAAAGTGAATAATCAATAAAAGCCGATATCCATGTTACCCTATGACTGCGAAATGTCAAGAATATGAAATAGATAACATAATTTAGCTGTTAAAAACCAGCCTTCTCAAAGTCACATTGTTAGTTGATACTACAGCTCCCTGGTGGTCTAGTGGTTAGGATTCGGCGCTCTCACCGCCGCGGCCCGGGTTCGATTCCCGGTTAGGGAACACTTTATTATTAGTGATGTCCAAGCAAATCATTTACGAACCACAGTCTTAAGTGATAGCAAAGTATGCAATGACAAAGTGAATAATCAATAAAAGCAGATATCCATGTTACCCGATGACTGCGAAATGTCAAGAATATGAAATTGATAACATAATTTAGCTGTTAAAAACCAGCCTTCTCAAAGTCACGTTGTTAATTGATACTACAGCTCCCTGGTGGTCTAGTGGTTAGGATTCGGCGCTCTCACCGCCGCGGCCCGGGTTCGATTCCCGGTTAGGGAACACTATATTATTAGTGATGTCCAAGCAAATCATTTACGAACCACTGTGTTAAGTGAGAGCAATGTATGCAACGGCAAAGTGAATAATCAATAAAAGCCGATATCCATGCTACCTTATTGCTGCGAAATGTCAAGAATATGAAATAGATAACATAATTTAGCTGTTAAAAACCAGCCTTCTCAAAGTCACATTGTTATTAATTACTACAGCTCCCTGGTGGTCTAGTGGTTAGGATTCAGCGCTCTCACCGCCGCGGCCCGGGTTCGATTCCCGGTTAGGGAACAAAACTTTTTAGGTGATGTCCAAGCAAATCAAATTCGAACCACTGTTGTCAACCAATGTCCATGTATTCAACGGCAAGTTGAATAACGAAAAAAAGTAGACATCCATGTTAAACCTTTACAGTGAAATGTCAAGAATATGACATTTTCAACATAATTTAGCTGTTAAAAAACTTCCTTTCTCAATGTAACATTGTTATTTGATACTACAGCTCCCTGGTGGTCTAGTGGTTAGGATTCGGCGCTCTCACCGCCGCGGCCCGGGTGTGATTCCCGGTTAGGGAACACGACTTGTTAGGTGATGTCCAAGCAAATCAAATACGAACCACTGTTGTCAACCAATGTCCATGTATTCAATGGCATGTTGTATAACGTAAAAAAGTAGACATCCATGTTAAACCTATACAGCGAAATGTCAAGAAAATGAAATTTTCAACATAATTTAGCTGTTAAAAAACTTGCTTTCTCAATGTAACATTGTTTATTGAGGTTACAGCTCCATGGTGGTCTAGTGGTTAGGATTCGGCGCTCTCACCGCCGCAGCCCGGGTTTGATTCCCGGTTAGGGAACACAACATTACCCCTCACCCCCCTACCTTTGGCCCGTCCTGGGGGATGTGAAGGCGATGGAGGACATGCTGGGAGAAGGCCCTCAACATCCCCTCCGTGTGACACTCAGAGATCTGGAACACAAGCACAAGCCTCTTTATATTCATTTATAGACATTGTGAGTCAAACCGGAACACATTACATTGTTAGCTCAACATCTATACCTCAACAAATGTTTTCAGAGACCGAATCTGGTCAAGATGCTGACGTGAAGGGGGGAGTGGCTTAATTGCGGGGAAAGAAGCAGCTGTGGCTGGTGAGCTTGATAAGGTAAAGGACATACAATGTGTCCTTTACCTCATTGAATATACATCACATATTTACTGATGTATGCTTGGCTCTCCCTCCCATAGTGAGACTGGGTTTGTCGTCAGAGGAATCCTGGGGAACACCTAATACAGTGGGGGCCTGACAGCTGAGTCTGCAGCCACACTATTAGCCCCATGCTCACCGATTCAATCCCAGATATGTTTTACTTCCCCCTCACACCAATTCTATGAATACATGCAGGACTATGTCTATAAACATGACTCAACTGGAGGCAGCAATAATGAGCCTCCACTTTAAACCCTAGCAATCAATATTTCAAAGCTCAAGGTGGGTGCCCCAGGCCTTCACACATTCTAAAGATGTCAGCTTTACACAAAAAACCTTGGAATTAACCTTTAAATGACATGACCAGTAGTCGGGGGTTTTATATACATTGCATAAACAGTTCGTCCCAAAAATTGCCTGTTTATGGACAAAGAAAACAATGGCCTGAAACAAGGAAGAAAGCAGTCTGATAAATTGTGTTTGATACAGAAGTAACACAAATCCTGGGTTACTGGGTTCAAAACAAAAGTGATAAATGACAACATTCCCTGTATCCATACAAATGTGTACATGCAAGTCATTCTGAATATCTCTGTCTGTCTCTCTCTGTCTCTGTCTCTCTCTCTCTCTCTCTCTCTCTCTCTCTCTCTCTCTCTCTCTCTCTCTCTCTCTCTCTCTCTCTCTCTCTCTCTCTCTCTCTCTCTCTCTCTCTCTCTCTCTCTCTCTCTCTCTCTCTCTCTCTCTCTCTCTCTCTCTCTCTCTCTCTCTCTCTCTCTCTCTCTCTCTCTCTCTCCCTTTCTGGTAACTTACCAGAGGAGTGTTGTAAAACAGACCATGTCTCATCCTGGGGAGGAGGGAAAAGATGGCGTCTTTGAAGCACACCTACCAGTAGGAATAGGAAACAGGATGATTAGCAAATGTTTCTCTGTGTGCTATGAATAGGAAGTCAACTGCTTTTTTTTTTTTTTTACAAAAAAAACATAATAAATGATATAACTCAGAAAGTAGATAGTTGTTCCAGTAGCCACACTCCTATTGCCTTTCAAAAAAAAATGAATACCCATTTGTAGTCAATGTGATTCATAATATTGAAGTGTTACAATAACAATCACAAGCTCATTGATTAAAATGTCATTATACTTTTTTAGCATTATTCCTCGTAAACGTGACCAGTAGCTCTGAATCACTAAAATAGTTTCAAAGAACTCTAGCAGATGTGTATTTACCCGCTTTGAATCGTAGGTCTGAAGATGGATGACGTCATAGTCTGAGAAGGCTTTCCATGTTTCAGCAAACAGATCTCCATACGTATGAAAACTCTGAAAAGCATTGTTCAATATATCAACATATCTCAGTCACAAAGCAACCACGTTCAGAATAAGTTGCCTGTAAATCTTTTAACTGTCATTTCCTCTGCATTAGAGCTGGCCTGATGCAGTTTAAAGGTCCCATGACATGCTATTTTATGTATTCTTTAATATAGGTATTAGTGGGCAACTAACACAGTATTCAAAGACGTTCCCGAAATTCAGCCGTGGTGCAGTTACAGCCACTCCGAGCCAGTCGGACATTGACCTTCCCCCAAATGCGCTGTTTTGGTGTCTGTAGCTATAATGCAAATGAGGAGGAGCGAGGCGGGTCAAGGAGGAGGGTGGGGGTGTGGCCCTGAGCAGCTTGCAGCCACGGTACCATGCACACTGTTTACAGTGGATGTATCGCAATGGCGAGGGGCACACAGCCTTTAGCCGTGTTCTGTAAATATTCTAGAACACACGGGAGTCCTGGAGCTCTATATCTAAATATTATCATATAGCCTACATAGATATCTATATCATATAACATATATTAATCGAGTACTCGTTTAATCAAATCTATTTTTAGAATGCAACGCATCTGCAGCAGGAATAGGCCTTATGATAAACGGCAATATTACCAACCAAACATGTAATGCTTATTCTCCATCAAAACAGTCAGAGTTATCAGAGTATTCATTATTTATTTTTGCAAACGTTCAAAACACATTTTCCTTACAAAAATAAATATGTGTCTCACAATTTAAATGGTTTAAAAAAAAAAAAAACGAAACAAGTAGCCTAACCATTGCAAATAATTTAAAGCTGCAAATAAAACGGCAGCAAATGAACTAAAAAAAATACTCAGCGTTGTGATCTTCTCTACACGTCCGGGATTACAGCTGCGTCTTGCGGCGGTGAAAATAGCCGACACACTTGGTTGCTGCGGGTCTGCTTTCCCGAACTCACCGTTGTGTTTCAGGAGCATATGTTGCCGCATAGTACTTGTAGTACTCTGGTAGCTCGATTTCGCTTGACATATTTTACATTTCAACTTATGATCTCCTATTACTTTAAAGTATTTCAATTCTTCGCTGCGCTTTGCTTTAACCACCATCTCTTAACTTTTTGAATTCTGGCGTGCCTACACACGGCACGGCACGCGCCACACAGAAATTTGATACATTTCATTTGCTTTGTGCCCACGGCATGTAATAGTGGCACCGGCGTGCCGCACAGAAAATTCATACTTTTGCTTCAGAAAACTTGTGTGTGTATAAGCAAACTCGAGTTTGCCTGTCCAGCAACTGAGTTCATTTGTAACGAGGAGTACTCGAGTACTCGAGTAATCGATTCCTCACGCCCATCCCTAATATCTATATCATATAATACATATTATCACGGCCAAAAGCTGTGTGCGCCTCCAGACGATATTATGAATCACAAACGACTTTGTGGGGTTCTGCGACGTCTCTGGTTCTTCCACTTTCACATCAATCTGAAGTAGACTGAACCGCGCGCTGCCTACTGCCCGCTGCCGGGCGGTGGTGCTTCGCGGCGATGGTGCCTCGCGGCAACCGGCGGCATGTCGCAGTTCATGTACTTCAGCGAGTCAAAGCCAAAGTTCCTTTCCCCCGATTCCTTCTCAACCATGGCTCAGATAACCCCCACTATAGTCTCGTTGTGGAAATACAAGAGACGTCAAAGAACCGACAAGAAACACTTGCATTACAGTGTTTGTATTCACACACACACATGTGGCGCTCGCACGGTCGTGTCTCATTGGCGGGCCAACGTCTCTGGGCGGGCCAGGCAGAGTAAGGGGAGGAGCTTAGATGCTTTGTGACGACATACCTAAAGACATTCCAAATCAGCGCGCTTGAGCCTCCGTTTTTTTAAAGGCGAGCAGACCAGCTAGTGCTCGTTTTACACCAAACGCAAGTTTTAGCCACTGGGGGACCATAGGCAGACTAGGGGAACTCATATTTATGTTAGAAAACCTCATAAAGTGGTCATGGGACCTTTAATCATCAGCCATCTTTAACAAACCCTGAATCCAGGGGAGAGTGTGAGGGACCCACCGTGTCCCACATGAGGAGGTTGATGTCTCGGCTGAAGGAGTTGTTGATGTGCTGGGAGACGTACAGGTTGACAAAGTCACAAAAGTGGTGGTACATGTTCACTCCTACAAGAACAAAGAGACATAATGGGTTTCCACCTGCAACTGGATGTGAACACCTTATACATTGAGTGTACATAAATGTACAAAAATAAAGCAGAAGTAAAGTATAATTTTAACCAGGAGAAGTCTCATTGAGATTAGAAATCTCTTTTACTTTTAACCAGGAGAAGTCTCATTGAGATTAGAAATCTCTTTTACAAGAGAGCCCTGTCCATAATGTACACCCGTGTATAAAAAGGCACTGTGCTTCCAGTTTGATTTCAAGCCCAAAAGCTTCACCGTAGGGTTGTGTGTTTGAATGCGTTATCCAATACGCCCCATTCTCTGAACTAAACCCCAGAGGTAAGGAGGTGTGTACCAGCGTCCAGCTTCATGAACACAGTGGGTTTTTCAATGACCAGGTCACATAGCCCATCGTCTATGGGCTGAAGGTCCAGCTCCGTGTACGTCTGCAGCTCTGCATACCTTCAGGATAGGGATCATATAGGGACAGGGATTAGTTATGTTTTGTTATTAACTGTACGGAATAAAGATGGATGATACTGGACCTGCTCGACTGGAAGCGCAGCACGGCTGGGCTTTCCATTTCAATTATAGCCAGGCTACCCGCTTGAATGTGTGGGTTTAACAGATGAAGCACTGGTCTTGAGTATATGAGAAGACCTCAACACACACACGTTTGCACACACGTTTGGTGCCAGTTTGGTTTTTGATTAAAACTTACCGTATAATGTCATTCATTCGTATAAGAGATTTGGGTTCTTTTAGACGACTGAAACAAACACAATGTTTTCCCAGAAGATGAACTCAAGTTTGATGTTCAATGTTTTTGCTTCCTAATCTCGAACGCTCATTGAGAGCCGACTTACCTCAGATCAGTCTTGTTAACACGTTGGACAAAGTTTCACACACATTTCCTCAGATGCCACATGATATTAGGAAAAAGAATTAGCAGCGATGTGAGAAACTTCAGTCACTGTCCAATATCATGTTTTTTTGTCCATACCAAGACCATTCCGAAAGAAATCTGTCCTACCTCAATGAGCCATTTGTTTTGTTCAAGAGAATAACTTCCAGACGGGGAACTTCAATTGAACCTTCATTACCCTTTGTAATTAGGCTTGTATAGGATTTAATAAACAATAAAGAATCAAGCTGTTGAGACCCATCGATATGCACCAGTGACCAGGGCGGTCACAAATATACTGACTTATAACACTAATTTAGCAAACTAACAATCAACTACTAAAGTGAATGGCCTCTGTTTGTGTGTGTTTGTATGTATGTCATTCACATATCTCGACATCTGTTCATCTGATCTACTTCACACTTGGGCCGTGTACTGCCGGGGACCTAAGGAAGTGCATTGTCTACATATTTGGAAACAAGGCACGCTATTAATAAACTTTGAAAAAAACCAACAACCAGCGTGGCTCTGTGAAGCAGCGGGGGCGGGGCTTCAGTTCACGTGGTCACTGTACTTGGAGTCTCTGTATGTCTGTATGTCCCTCAGTTCCCATCAACAACCGTTCAGTTGATTGACTTCCCAGTGGACTGGTGTTTTGCTGGGAAAGGTAGGGCAGTGACCACTGGGAAGTTGTATGAATCAGTGGCCCTCGAGAAAGCTGCAAGCAGAAATACGGGAGGCCAAGCAAACGGCCCTTTCCGAACAGGCACGTTTTGAACGGGGACTGTACTTGTATTTATGATGAAGAGAATGCCAATGGCACGCAACATACTTTAAATCTCTGGGTTCCATTCATTTTTGGTTTCCAGAAGGTGTTTGGCCGAAAAGGTTTTGTTTTAGTAAGTCAAGACTATCTGTTAAACAAAATCACTTCTCCACTTTCTCTCTTTAAGGCGGGAAGACATTTTTAGTACTCTATTAAACCCACTTGTTTTTTCTATTTGCCTGTTGATATGCAAGTTTCCTTTGTAGTCATTGTACTAAGTCATTGCAAAGCAATGGTTCAGAATTAACATACAAAAGAGGTGATGATATGAACTGACCTATTTGGCAACATTTTATGATGATGAAGTTCAAATGTGTTGGAACTGAGAGAGGCAAAGAGTGCCGTTTAAAGACATATTCCAATGCAAATAGACAGGTCATCGGCTTCCTCTTCAGAAATGATTCCAGGCTACCAGTCAGTTATGCAGACTAATTAAAAACCAATATTCCTACATCCCACCTATTCTAAGTTAAATGATACCAGCTCTCTAAAGTAGGCTCAAATGCTCCCTGGTGGTCTTGTGGTTAGGATTCGGCGCTCTCACCGCCGCGGCCCGCTTTCGATTCCCGGTATAGGAACTCAACTATATTAGTGATGTCCCAGCAAATCAAATACAAACCACTGTGTTTAGTGATATCAAAGTATTCAACAGCAATGTGAATAATGAAAAAAAACAGTCCTTAACCAAACTGGCTTTCAATATAATCCTCTTACACAAACCTGACTTGAACAGCTAATGTTAAGTGAGGTCTAAATGGAGTACTGCAATTGAAACATATATTTTAGACACACCAAATTCCGAAATCATGTAGTTGAGCTAATTCTGTCTGAATTAAATATAAATTATTTGAAAATAACCACAAATTTCTGCCAGAAAATGCAGGTTGGTGATGCAGACTAATGAATGACCAACAGTCATACATCCCTCCAATTTCTGGTCTCCTGGTTTTTGATCAGTGGTTGGAATTGACACTCGCGCATCCAGTCCGGGATCGATTCCCCGTCAGAGAACTCAACAGTATGGAACTTTCTAAACAATGGTTTCCGGTCCTGAGAGATTGATACTATGACTTTTCAGCAAATTCACAATATGGTGGCAAGACCTCTGAAAGACCTTAATAGTACAAGCTTCAACTAGTATAGACAAGCCTGAACCAATAAGTATGTCAATCTCATTATACACTTTCTCGTATTCATGATCCCATATTAAAACATAGCTAAATTCAGCCTTTATCTGCCAAGTTGAATGTCTAAGGTGCATCATCCACTGTATTCCAGGAGTGTATAGTGAGGGGGGAGTACCCTAGCTCAGTTAAATGAGGCAGTATTACATCACACATATCCCTGTCTCGTCAGCTGTCAGCACGTCACACATTGTATAGAAATAGTGCACTGTCCCTAAAACCATAAGTACCTGGTGGTCTAGTGGTTAGGATTCGGCGCTCTCACCGCCGCGGCCCGGGTTTGATTCCCGGTCAGGGAACTAACCTTTATGTCTCATTGTCGAAACTGGCTGTTCCTATATTCCTGTTACCCAAATTTAACCTGACCGCTTGTGTTTAGCAAATTCTAAACAGAGAAATTAAATTGAATCATGGTTCTCTAGTAATCAAATTCTAAAAACATGCAGTTGAGCATGACTCAACTACAAATTAAAGCAAATTAAATGAATATAAATATGAATTTAACTCTGGATATTATGTGAACCTGACCTCAAAGTTGCTGGCAATCAATACTTATATGACTAGTCCTACATCCCAGCTATTCCAAGTCACATGGTTCATTTTTAAACACTCCCTCTGGGTCTAGTGGTTAGGTTTTCTGTCTCCTTGTCAAACCTGGATTTCCATATATTGCTCTTACCCATATCTAACATTAACAGCTTATGTTAACTGAAGTCTGAAATTGCATTGATTTTGATCTGGTTTTCTAGATCAACTTCATTCCCTAGCATGTAGTGGAGCTTGCCTAAATTAATCCAGATGGAATCAAAAATATAAAAAATATTAACACAAATTTAACTTCAGAAAGGATGTTGGGTGATCAAAATGATCTCCGAAATAAGAAGTGAAAAACACACACATGTGCACACACACAGTATGTGGCTGCAGGTCAGTTATGCAGACTTATTAAGAACAAATTGTCCTATATCCAGCTGATTAATGGTCACATGGTTTCTTTGAATAGCAGCTCCCTGGTGGTCTAGTGGTTAGGATTCGGCGCTCTCACCGCCGCGGCCCGGGTTCGATTCCCGGTCAGGGAACTAACCTTTAAGCAATTTTCTACATAATGGTCAACTATCCAAAGATATTAATTTCAATTATTGTGTACATCTTAGTAAACACAAATGTAACTGCTAATTGAAAACCTTTGTATCAGAAGTTAAGAGATGTTAACCTATACATCTCCTGACAGTACAATCATCTCTTGACTGAAAGAATAACTAAAAGTGCCAGAAGACCTACAACAAATTCCCTTTTTTTTCTGTGCATCATCCAATGTATTCCTGAAGTGTACAGAATGGGGTGGTGGGGGGATCCTTGGTCAGTTACAGTAACTGATACAGTATTACATCACACATATCCCTTCCTCACCAGCTGTCAGCGTGTCACACATGCTAAAAAGAAAAGTGCATTGACAAGATGACCTCAGCTCCCTGGTGGTCTAGTGGTTAGGATTCGGCGCTCTCACCGCCGCGGCCCGGGTTCGATTCCCGGTCAGGGAACACTCGTTTTCTGTCTCCTTGTCAAACCTGGATTTCCATATATTGCTCTTACCCAAATCTAACAGGAACAGCTTATGTTAACTGAAGACTGAAATTGCATAGATACATTGTTTTCTAGATCAACGTAATTCCCTAACATGTAGTGGAGCTTGCCTCAGTTAATTCAGATGGAATCAAAAATATAAAAAATATATTAATATAAAAAATATTAACACAAATTTAACTTCAGAAAGGATGTTGGGTGATCAAAATGATCACCGAAATAAGAAGTGAAAAACACACACATGCATACACACACATGCGCAAACACTATGTCGCTGCAGGTCAGTTATGCAGACTAATTAAGAACAAATTGTACTATATCCAGCGAATTTAAAGTCACATGGTTGGTTAATTAGCAGCTCCCTGGTGGTCTAGTGGTTAGGATTCGGCGCTCTCACCGCCGCGGCCCGGGTTCGATTCCCGGTCAGGGAACTACCCTTTAAGCAATTTTCTACATAATGGTCAACTATCCAAAGATATTAATTTCAATTATTGTGTACATCTTAGCAAACACACAAATGTAAATGCTAATTGAAAACCTTTGTATCAGAAGTTAAGAGATGTTAACCTATACATCTCCTGACAGTACAAACATCTCTTGACTGAAAGAATAACTAAAAGTGCCAGAAGACCTACATCAAATTCCCTCTTTTTTTTTCAGAATTCTGGGATTTCTGTGCATCATCCACTGTATTCCTGAAGTTTACAGAATGGGATGGTGGGGGGATCCTTGGTCAGTTACAGTAACTGATACAGTATTACATCACACAAATCCCTTCCTCGCCAGCTGTCAGCATGTCACACATGCTAAAAAAAAAAGTGCATTGACAAGATGACCTCAGCTCCCTGGTGGTCTAGTGGTTAGGATTCGGCGCTCTCACCGCCGCGGCCCGGGTTCGATTCCCGGTCAGGGAACTCACCTTTTCTGTCTCCTTGTCAAACCTGGATTTCCATATATTCCTCTTACCCAAATCTAACAGGAACAGCTTATGTTAACTTAAGTCTGAAATTGCATAGATACATTGTTTTCTAGATCAAAGTAATTCCCTAACATGTAGTGGAGCTTGCCTCAGTTAATTCAGTAGGAATCAGAAATATAAAAATTATATTAATATAGAAAATATTAACCCAAAATAAACTTCAGAAAGGATTTTGGGTTATCACAATGATCTCCGAAATAAGAAGTGAAAAACGCACACATTAGAGCATGGAAACCCGACCAACGCCCGATGGTACCCGACAGGCCGGATCGAGTTCGGACAAATATTTGAAATTATGCTCGGGTTCGGGTCGGGCTCGGTCACAACAACCGCGCGATAAGGCGTTGGAGTTGGAGTCGGCATTGCTTCTGTTTTAACGTTAATTTTACTTTGCTGGGGACACTCGTGTTAAATTTTAATTTCATAGGCTACCTGTCCTACAGAACCTCGTGTCATTTTGTGGAATATATCGTTATCGTGTGTAGATTTCAATTGGTTATGATTCTGCGCAACAAGAGCACGTTAATAGCGAGCACAAGAGTGCTTGCTGTTAACGCGTGCTTGTTGCGCTCATCTTTTGACTTTTCTAAATGCCTTGCAGTTGTTTAATTAGGGCGTACTTTCATATACACAAATGTAAACATGTCATTAGGATGAGAAAAAATAGAACTTAACTGTCGGGCTCGAACATATCTAGATGTCGGGGTCGGGCTCGGTTACTTCTCTATCGGACGCAGGCTGGGCTCGGACAGAAAAATGCGTCCTGTTCAGCACTCTAATGCACACACACATGCACACATACACTATGTGGCTGAAGGTCAGTTATGCAGACTAATTAAGAACAAATAGTCCTTTATCCAGCCAATTGAAGGTCACATGGTTGGGTTGATTAGCAGCTCCCTGGTGGTCTAGTGGTTAGGATTCTGAGCTGTTACGATGCTGACCGTAGACAGCCCGTAACCTAAGTCTGTCCCTACGTGATGTGCTGAACTTGAGCATTGTTCCCAATCTTTCCCTGGGTGAGTGCAATCTAACCTATCTAGGGGGTTAGGTGGGAGGTACCCACCACAGGTCCGTCTCTCACACTCCGCACCGGCTCCTCGTCCCGGTTGGATGAACCATCAGTCACGCTGACCAGCCCGCGCCTTGATCCAGTCTTTAAATCACCATGTATATATATGTACAGTATATTTATCCCAAAAGTGTTCCCTTCATGGAACGTCCGAGCAGCGCCCCTCAGGTTATTCTCCTTCTCCCGACTCTCACCTCAGGCCACGTTTATACGTAGCAGGGTATTTATAGAAACTAATATTTCCCCCCCTCCGTTTTCAAAAATAACATTGTGCACACAATATCGTTTTCAAAAAAGTTGTTGTTCACATCAAAACGCATAAATACGCCGTCGAGTGCAATCAAAGCCATGCAAGCCAATCAGAATCCGCAGAATCAACAACAACGAATAACACAAGCGTCTTCCTGTAACAAACAAACTGTAAACATAGGGCGCTCATATGACGTTAAGCATTTCCTGGCGCATAATGTGACGCTTCAGAACCTAAAACCCCGTTTCCCCCCATTGACACGACAACACATAACCGGCGTTTTCAGAAATCTCCACTTTGGCGGGAGTTTTTAGAAATGATAGTTTTCTGTGACAAAAACTGTGTTTTCGTGTAAATGAGAGGCCAAACCGCGTGGAAATATCTGCGTTTTCCCTTCGTGTAAACGGGGCCTTATGCCGCTTTTCCACTGCATGGTACCAGCTCGACACGACTCGACTCGACTCGACTCAGCTCGCATTTTTTGCGTTTCCACCGCGAAAACATGGTATCTGGTACCTGAAGTGGCTGCTTTTTCTAGTACCGCCTTGCTCTAGGTTCCAAGCGAGCTGAGCCGATGCTAAAAGGTGACGTCGGCAGACGGCCGGCCACTGATTGGCCAGAGAGTGTGACGAAGTCACGAGAGCGACATGGCAACCATGCTGGTAACAGCCATAGCAGCGCCGCAGCCAACATATTCCACTTCTTCAACTTCTTCAACATGGCAGCTAATAATACGAACACGAATACCATCGCATCGATGTCCTCCATTGTTGTTATGTGGGTTCTGTCCATGTGTGGGTTGCGTAGGTGTTGTTTGCGTCGCGTACAAAAATACGTCACGGCCCTTTCGCGCAGCCGACCGCACCCACGTCCAGGAGGTACTATTTGCGGTGGAAAAGGACCCGTGCTGCTACCGTGTCGAGTCGTGTCGAGTCGTGTCGTGTCGAGTCGAGTCGAGCTACATGTGCGGTGGAAAAGCGGCATTAGTCTCAAACTCTCCAGACCTCCCCCTCAGCTGTTGCTACTTACCTGTGATGAGAACCTCAACACCGCCCCCTCTGTGTGACGTCAGTACTGACCCTAACCCTAAGCACATGCTACCCTACCGTAACAGGCACTCTCACCACCGCGGCCAGGGTTCGATACCCGGTGGGAACTAACCTTTAAGCAATTTTCTACATAATGGTCAACTATCCAAAGATATTAATTTCAATTATTGTGTACATCTTAGTAAACACAGAAATGTAAATGCTAATAGCAAACTTTTGTATCAGAAGTTAAGAGATGTTAACCTATACATCTCCTGACAGTACATAAACATCTCTTGACTGATAATATAACTAAAACTGCCAGAAGACATACGTCAAATTTCCTTTCATTGACAGAATTCTGGAATTTCTGTGCATCATCCCCTGTATTCCTGAAGTGTACATTCTAAAAAAAATAGTGCATTGACCACATGACCTCAGGTCCCTGGTGGTCTAGCGGTTAGGATTCTGCACTCTCACCGCCACGGCCCGGGTTTGATTCCCGGTCAGGGAACTCAACTCTATGTCTGAAATTAATTTAAAGGAACTTAATACCTGACTCATTGCAGCACTTCCTCTAAGCATGTACTGGTCTGGCACTTTATGTAAACGTATTGTATGTTGTATTTCCAGGCCCATCTAAATCTAAATGAAATGACTCTTAACAATGTCCTCTGCCCAGTCTACTCTATATCAGCCAGGATGAACCCAACATAGCTCATTGATGTTCTAGTGGTTAGGATTTGGGGCTCACACCGCCGGGGCATGCGTTTCATTCCCAGTCAGGGAACAATGATTTTGAAGAGCTTTCTCTTTTCAACACATGTGGGACGCAAACCATGAATAAGAATTAAGTACCTGGGATGATCTATCCTTTATAGATATGTCTTAAGTCATAGAATTGTATTTCATGGTGGTCTTGTAATGAAAGGCAATGAAAGCCATAATGACCACTTTTTGTATCGAGCATTCGGTAACTTTAAGTTACGTCAGTCTGCATCAGACGTTACTGTGTCTTTCTACTGGACATTTAGGGAGCACTTGAACATTGTGCAGTGTATCATGCATTACCAAGATTGCAGCGGACTCTTGTGATCTCCCTCAGCCGCCAGTGATGCTCTGCTCAGACTGCAGTGCCCTCCCATCTCTCCGTGTTGGATGAAGTCCTCCTTATACCTGCACCGCAAACACAAGGTGGGTTCACACAGGGAAACAGAACAATACTTTCGCTGTAAACTCCTGGCATTCACCAATGTCAAGATAAGGCAGTGGCATGACCTTTCGTGACCTCTGCGCGGGCTCCGTAAGTCCAAGTAAAGGTTGGTCGCCTGACAGAACCGAGTGTGGCGGCTGCACCGTAACGATGAATCCCCCTATAATTAAAAACAGAACTTTATTTAATTGCATGAGGCCCAGTGTTTTCCACACCAACTGAACATCTTGACCAATATATTCAAGCAATCAGCCACGAGAGGCCATGGCTTACCGCGATGTATCAACCGATAGGGGGCGATGTTACTCTGAAACCCCCTAGCTGTTAATCTGGCCTTCAAGTGGCTTAATGCTTGAATTTAAGTTATTAAAACAGTAACTAAAAACTACCTCGTAAGATTTCATAAAGTAAACACACAGCAAAAGAAAATGTGGTGATTTATTGAATTTGTATTAATACAAAAAAAATTCATATGCGAAACAGATCCGTGTTAATCGAGGATTTTACTACGCCTTTGAGCCAATCAGAATCAAGGACCGGAACTAGACGTTTTATTAAGCCACTGCATTGTTGAATATACGGTCAAATACATAGTTATGTTTAGTAGATGTTTTCTTGACAAGGAAAAAAAAAAAATAAGCTCATTCAGCCAAAAAATAATGTTATAGCTGAAAGTATTTAAGATGCAATCATTGTTGGTAACTGTGGTATAACCTGAACAAACCACGACGGGGTGTCCTGTTATTGGAAATAATGTACAACCTTATTGAAGGACAAACAATAATAACAGGATAACCCAGCATGGTTTATCCCTTACATACAAACGTTTTACATACTGAGTCCATAGTGCTCCGTCTTTATGTATTCTACATCTGTGCTACTGTTTGTTCCTGTTGACTCCTGTGCATCCTGCGGAACAGAGGATATGAGTGAACTCACAGGTCTGCTAGCTGCGCATAGAGTCTCCATCTCAGAGAGCCGCTCCCTGACGTAACCAAAGTCTCCCTGCTTCCAAAACAGATCCCGGGCTGCTTCCACCGTCGGAGCCCTGTAGGGGTTTAACATCAGATACTGAAGATTAATAAATTCTATAATTAGTTAGATTACAGTTCTAAAATACCACATTGTCTTTTGTGATAATTAAATGTATGAAAAAACTAGTAAGTTAGTTAATTTTCACTATAATTAGTGTTTCTTTCCCACGGCTCACATCACATTTACATCACATTTTGTCACATTTGTTGAAATTCTCTTAATATCCCGACAGCAATCAATAAATCATATGCTCCAAAAAAAAAAAAAGGGGGTAATTAAATGGGGTCTGTGGCTGTCCCAAGCCTGTTAGAAACCTGTCCAATCATTTATTTGGCTTACCTGATGGTGTACCTACCTACCCGACTACCTGTGAACAATAATTGGACCTGATGCTAAAGCTAGCGGGCTAGAGCAGTTCTTCGGGGAGGGGATTTGGAGGGAAGTCTGGTATTTCTTTCAGTTGGATACTAGTAGGATAAATCTTGCTAACCCTTCAATTTGAGACCAATTTTTAAGAGATTCTGAGGGAAAAGTTAGAGCGAGCCAGCCAGGAGTCGAACCTGGAATCTTCTGATCCGTAGTCAGACGCGTTATCCATTGCGCCACTGGCCCTCTGTGAAGAACTGCAGGAGATGAACATTTAAAAATCCCCTCGTGTCCTACCCCCAATGGATTTAAAAATCAATAAAGCAAGAACATCGACATTGCCATAAGTCTGACCGTTACTGTAAGGTGAAAACAACGACCTAACCATGTGTTTGTGGACAACCAGCTTGGAAACTTACCATCTGACATCAGCTTTGGAGCACACAGGGTAACCGAAGCGCTTCTCAAGAGCGCAGTGCTTCTCATAGCCCCAACAGGCAGACAGATTCCCCAGTGCATCCTGTGTAAGGGCATATGAAAAACCTAAGTAAGAGACTTTCCAAGGGTCTAACTCAATGGTTCTCAAACTTTTTATACTGCGTACCACCACAGAAGATATTTGTCTCTCAAAGTACCACCATTATGACAGATGTTACATAATATAACAACATACAGTAGCGTAGGCCTGTGGCGCTTTTCAGCTGAGCACGTCTCATGAAGGAGGCACATTTATTCTTAAAAATAATATTATTTATTGTTAGCTGTTGTCAGCTGTACACAGTGGTAGCACTAGAACAGAGACACAGAAACACATACACATAAACACACAGCAAGTGAGAACATGATCTCATAGTAAATGTATTGATTCGTACTAGTATTTTGATAGCAGTTATTAATCTAACAAAAATAAAATTCTAATTCCTCTGCGTACCACTTGATAGCGCATCGCGTACCATAGTTGGAGAACCACTGGCCTAACTAAAATTAACTAAAACAAAAGAATGAATTAGTCATTTATTTCAACCACCACCAGCACTATATACCCAAGGTCTACCAAGTTCCAATAATGGGGAGGGAAATAATACACTAGACTGGAGGCATACACCAAAACAGTCATCACACGTCTTTGTTCTCAACAATTACTGTGCAAATATTCCTGGTAAAAGGCAGATCCCTTAATCCATTAAAAACTGGTCAGTTATTACTTTTGAACTTTACATTGGCTTTGTATTCTGCCGCATGATGATTCGTTTGAGATCTCTCTCTATTCCATGGCTGAATGCTTCTAGCTCTGACAATCTTTCACAGGGTATGAATATTGTATTTCTAACAAATGAAAACAAATGAATGGAAGGGGAAAATCAGACAAGTATGAATGTAGTCAGTAAAACAATCTACCTCCACCTCATATCCAAACACTAACACAGATGAACACACCCACCCACAGAAAGGCTAATATCTTACTTTAAAAGGGCAGAGAGGGTCCTGGTGGCAGAGCTTGGAGACTCCCTGGTTGTTGCGTAGGAAGTAGGGTATGTGCTCTGGGGGCAGAGACAGGCTGCTGTAGTCGAACAGTGGTGCCGCTGGACGGTGGCCAAGCTTCCCAGGCTCCGCGGAGGTGATCGAAGTTGACGCAACGACTATGGCCAGCGCTAGTAGCAGCAGCAGCATAGTCGGACAAGCCTCACATTCATGTGAGATGATGACTGCTCTTCACAGCCCTCTGAGTTAGAGGGGAGACAAAAGGGGAGGGAAATGGTCAGACGCAGGGCTCTTGGTTTGAGGGTCAAGAGCAGCAGTTTACGAGCATGTGGGTACAGGCTGGTGTGTGACTCCGGGGAGCTTCAAGGAACTGTAGAGGCTTCAGGAAATATTAGTGGCCGTTTTCCTGCGATTGTCTTGGCAGTCATAACTAAGCTAGGTGGAACTTGAGCGTCAGACAAAGTGCGAGAGAACATGCCTCTTCGAGGAGCCAATGAACGGGCAGTGTAGCTGGCTTTGAGCCTTAAATGTTATAATTATGTTACATATATCGTATAGTGGATGAGGGGGATCCTCCTCAAATAAAACACAACGTTTTTTTCCATAATGTCGTTTAAATTACAAAATTGTACGCATGACGTATATGCAATATGCTAGTAAAACGTCGTAACGTCAGGCTACCGGTAAACGTTTCTCTAAGAAGTGATGGATAAAACAAAAACCTTGACACATTCGCCAAACAGTTCGAACAGTCCCTTGAGAGATAAGCTATGTCATAATGCCGGTTCTTTTTGTGTTTTGCAAAGCAATTCACAATTTCCTAAAGCATAGCTTAGGAAATATTAATTAGCCGTACTTCAACTATTCAACATTTAACCTAGAGCACGAGCAGATGACAGTCAAGCAATCCGTTTCCCGCCGTCAATCAGCACACAACCACTGTCTGTTCATCACAATTAATCACGGGGAAATACTTGAAGAAGACCTAAAAGTAGCAGTTTAATACAAGGTTCATCACGAAATGTACCCGAATTGGTCACTTCTTATCCTGGGCTACCCTGCGATGTTGATGTAGCAGGTCGCCATAACACCGGAAACCTCGCACCGGTCTACGATACCCATAGTCAGACACCAGGGGGAGCTGTTGGTCTACACAGCACATGGAGGAAATCATGCTGGCAATGGCATGTAGCATTTAACATTTAAAAAAAAAAGGAATCAGGAAAATGCAAATACTATTCAAACATGTTGGGCAATAGCTTGAAATTCTGCAGGGATTGTTCGGAGAGGATGAGGGACTAAATTAACAACATCACGGACAAACTCTCGTCCCTAAACTGTGCTGTGCAAATGATAACTTTTCCCTCAGGTAAGATGTGTTGATATCTCACTGGAACTCACTGGAAGCTTATCGGGCTCTTTTAGGGAATGTTTCCCTTTTTAGCCCACCTTAACTATTGGTTAGATTGATTGGGTATAGATTTTGGTATTAATCTATCTAGGCTAATTATCCCTTCACAGATAGAGTCCGTTTATCCAGAGCTTGTCGAGACGGTCCCTTTTCCTTTCAACGATCTCCAATGAAAAGATAAATCAAAAAACACATACAAGTATTTGTCTGACTGTTATGGCATTATTGCATATTTGTTAATGTCAGTTTTACATTTAGAGTGGTATGGGGACAACTGAAAGCTATCTCTAAGTATTACTTAGATACGTTTTTAAGTTTGAGGGAAAGCTTCACGTTCGTGTTAGCATACTGGCTTAACCTTAACTTTTACCCTACATCTGTATTGAAATCAAAGTAATCAAGATGTTTTACAATGATCATTTTAAGATATGAGCCACACAAAGTATCAAATATAAAGAATAACAACTCATTACGCTTGGATGAATGAGTTATTTTTTTTATTAAACAATTAGTTTGACAAGAACAAGTGAGTGTGATTGTGTGAACAGATTCAACAATGGACACAGCAGGGAACACTATATAATATACTTAGGGCAAACCATTAACATATAACGTTGCAAATATACTATACTTTATGCCATTACAATACTTATAATAGCCCTGAGCAAATTCAAAATTGGTTTAGATCAATGGTCATACCATGGTTGGCTGTGCAGCGTTTGGATGCTCCAATCGGTCCGAGAAGGGTTACCACATGTATGGCTTCCCCAAGGACCAAGAGCGCAGGAAGAAATGGATGGCAATGGTCAGCCGTCAAAACGTACAAGTGACAGGGGTCAGCAACCGTCAAAAACTATGTAATGTAAGTAATGTTCACATCACTTGATAGCATTTCAAAGGGCATAATAATTCTAAGTGTAGAGAATGACTTTTCAATGATATTTGAAGTGCAATGGAAACTGATCTTAAAAGCCTACCTATAAAGGTACACTTTGAAGATGACCAATTCACTGCCACAAAAAGAGAAGGGATGTTGAAGCTGAGGCCCGATGCAGTACCAACAGTTTTCATTCATCGCCCTAAGCCGAAGAGGAGGAAACCCCCTTCTGTGAGGGTGCCTCCAGAACCAAGTGCAACGGACCACACATATTTCACCAAATTAAACTTCGCTATGATCCATGCAGCTAACAATATTCCCCATTTCATGTAATTCAAGGATAGACTACACTCCTAATGAGATTACATAATTCATGTTTGTACATTCAGTTTAAAAAACAACCAGAGGTCAGGGATTCTCTGAGGATTTGCACACAATGTAGATAATCGACACATTTCTACCCAATTAACAATTGCCGGTAGATCCATTTATACATTTTATTGGTTTCTGATTGTGGCAGATGATTTAATTCACATTAAAGAAATGATTCGCTTTAATTAATTTTCTTACATTGGCTTACATTGGAGATGACAGTAGTTGCAAATGCAAAGGCAAAATACATATAACAGCAACATTACCTTGTAATTATTACAGAGATTGAGGGAGAAATTGAGGTGGATTTCAAGAGCGATGAAAAGGACATGTCAGGAGACACAGAGCAATCAAGAGGCCACTTTGCCAGGGCCAGCTGATTCAGGGCCAGCTGCCCCAGGGCCAGCTGCTCCAGGGACCAGACTGCCAGGGACTGATGGGGCGACTGTGGAGGACCTAATAAGAAAAAAGAAGAACAATTAATGAGGAGAAGAGCAGAGAGGGCTCTTGTAAAACAAAAAAGAATAAATTTGGCACCAAGAAAGAAACAATTCAGTCAACAAGAAGTTAAAACGAAAAAGCCATACAGGTTAAATTCACCGCCCATCATAATCAGCATTGTTGAAGCGGCGGCATCTGTAGGGCTTCATGTGCTGAACATCACCCTTTCCAGGATATAATTGTAACAAACACACTGTTATTTCTACTAGCTATCGCATCATAAAACCCGTCCTTAAAATCAACCTAAATGATCCTAGTAATCCAACATAAATAACCAACTAAATAAAAGTTAGATTCACTGCTGAACTTCGTAATTGTTGGTGTAGAAGATACCTTCACATGGCGAAGTCGAGCTCACAAACCAGCAGGCAATTGGTCCTCTACCAAGATAAAAAATATATATAATTACGCTGTGCATATACAAATAAATGTCAGTACATGCATCATAAAAGGACCTCTAATACAATAGACAGTTGACAATTCAAAAGAGGTAGCTATTTAAATCAATTTACCCCTGGAGATACCTTCACAGGTGGTGAAGTCGAGCTAACAAACTAGCAGGCAATCGGTCGTCTACCAAGATAAATATATATATAATTACGCTGTGTATTTACAAATAAATATCAGTATATGCATCATAAAGGTCCTCTGATACAATATAGACAGTTGACGATTCAAAAGAGGTAGCTATTTAATCAATTTACCTCAGAAGTTACTCGGCGGCCAGCAATGGAAATGAATGGTCTCCTACGCCGTAAAATGGTTGTTTGGAACTATCCGATGATCCAAGGCTCCATACCCCGGAAGTAGGCGCGACAACGGAGTCCAATGGAAGTGTTGCCACTCGGTTATATCTACCACTCTGGTTTACTGGTCTTGCGTGTTCCAACGGTAACGGGCTTTTTTGAAATGTTAAAACTAATACAACTAACGTTACCTATTCAATAAAATGCATTACTGAACATACACATTACCTTATACGTCGAATTCATACACGTTACAATGATGAACGACGACCTATCGTCGAAGCAGACTTTTGGCATTTGTCGGATATGTTAACGTGATATTTGCCAATTTATTCGTATTGAAAATAGCTAGAAAGGACTGACTTACCTCGGAAATGTTGGTAAGAAGTGAAGTGAAGTAATCAAATGAAAGGTGTGAAGATTTTCGTAATTTTGTAATGTCACTCTTCAAATCAAAGTACTGAAGTGAAGTGAAGTTTTTCGTAATGTCACGCTTGAACATTTCAAATTTTGGTAGCGATACGAGCGCTGATTGGCCAGGGTTCGTATGTCCACGAGGTCATTCTTCGTAGTAACAGCGATATACGATCGCTGATTGGCCAATTTTTGGTAGATGATACGAGCGCTGATTGGCCAATTTTTGGTAGATGATACGAGCGCTGATTGGCCAATTCTTCGTAGATGATAGGAGCGGTGATTGGCCAATTCTTGGTAGATTCGATATCGACTCAAAGGCGAGGCAACATACAGCGGACCAGTGGCGCAATGGATAACGCGTCTGACTACGGATCAGAAGATTCCAGGTTCGACTCCTGGCTGGTTCGATCCTTTTCCTTCTCAGTCTCATCCATTCTATTTATTTTTTCACTTGTGTTTCACTCAGTGTATTATTATTATTGCTTGGACAGCATTTATAAGGAACCTGATCACTTAGACACTATGTTTTACAGTGATATTAACGTCTCTATAATCACTGTTAACATGGCCTCTTAATGCTTTAATAAAACGGGCACTAATCACACCGGCATGGTTTAGTTTCATTGGTGAACACAGCGACGACCGGCAACGATATATATTTGATGCAACATTATTATTCATTTTCATAAGGATCTGGATATTTACTGACAATATGAATGTACAGTAGTCATATTATGATCATAACGAATTAGGGACGACCGGGATTCGTTACGACGAGATCAGGATGTATATTACGTTATTTATGGCACTTTACGTCGACTAACTTTATTTATCATTCTTTATTACAATACGATATATATTTGATACAACATTATTATTAGTTTGCATAAGGATCTGGACATGTTTCTGACAATATGAATGTACAGTAGTCATATTATGGTCATAACGAATTAGGATCTACCGGGATTCGATACGATGAAAATAAGCTTTTTTTTTTGTATATCTTGGTGCTTTACCTCGACAAACACGCAGCTTCCTGCAGCTCTGGTCAGCTGTACGTCGCCACGTTCTCACCATTTAAAAACTTGGTCCCACCCCCGCTTGTATGACATCCTATCCTACCAATCAGAGTGTAGCTCCTCCTACTTACTTTCACGTTATTTTCACAAATTATTATATTATTGCGGCGATCACGGCCGTGTTCTCCTCTCCAAGTGTCGCAACGGATCCTGGGAGGGTCGGCGGCACCGCCACCGATGTATTGGTGGTTGTGCCCGATATATTTGTGTTTCATGTGAGTGCGCGGGGTGTGCTTACACAAAGGCAACTCATGGTCGTGTAGAGTATGGGCCACGAGGGTTGCAAACGCAACTTCTTGGTCATTCCCGTGCTGCTCACGACATTATTATTACACCATTTCTTCAATAAATATTAGTCATCACAAAAATTACTGGGTTTTTAAGGAGGGGGGGGGGGGTTAAGGTGGGCTCAGCCCTTTTCAGGGATCGATGCTGTTATTGATGAATTAAAGATCTCTTGGTAAATATAAGCATTTAAAAAAGATATATTTATTTATCATATATTTTATATATAATATATGATCAATATATATGCATACACACGCACACTCAAATATATATTACAGTATGTTGCAATGTTTAGAATGATTTAACCAGCAAATAAGTCTCATGTCAAAGATTGGTGAAAATATATAACCACGGTTATGTACTGCTTACATACATCTACTGATGCCTCTGGACACATCACCAGTGATGTGCCTGGAATCACCCAACGTTTGTGGTCTTCAACATAATACGCAGTAAATAGTCCCCTTGAACTGACTGTGGCCAGTCTCTGCAGTCCGGGGCACCAGACACTTCCTGCAGTTGTTTGCCTTCCCGGTCCTGTTACAAGCCGTCTTTGGAGAGGGGCATGTGGAGACTCTACTGAGGGAAAGCAAACGTAAAGGGGGTCTGGGTGTTAGGGTAAGGTATGACAGGGTTGACAGGGAGGAAAGGGGCTCTAGGGTGGGATTGAGCTTACCATTAGAGACCCGCCATACCTCAGAGCATTTTCAAGGACCCGACTGAAAGTCTGCCCCCTGAACTGGCCCACCTGCAGCTTATGCAGACCCAGAACACACACCTCATCCTCTGTGTCCAGGCCTTGCGCCGCTGCAGCTCCGACACCTCATCTGGTGGAAGAGGACGCGACCATGGCTGGGCCCGGCTCTTCAACCGCCTAGCTTCGTGAGAGTCATTTATATTGACCCTCCAGTCAGCCTTCTTTCTAAGATTTGGCTCCATATCTGTTAGATAAATACAATGTTAAAGCCATCATAAAATAATAACAAAATAGCAAGAAAGGGAAGGCAAACAGAATATTTATCTAAGCACCTATGCTATATATTTGTATACATAGTAGTGCAGTAGGATTCTTTCACATGTATACATCTTCAACTTGTACATATTGTTTGTAGTTTTTACTATATCAATGCATGTATGGGTAGGTGTATGTAGATGCTTAGCGTTGTGACTGTTGTGATAAATGGCTAAATGTTAAATTGCCACTGTAATTTCCCTTTGGGGATGAATAACGTAATCGATCTATCAGATCACTGGCGTAATGAAACATCATAGAGACTATGATGACAAGATGAGGCTTAGGAACACCCGCCTACATCAACTGTGCAGGTAGGCTTCTTCAGGATAAATTAGAGAATAGGAATATACAATATACGACAATCGCCACCCAGCACACACACACACACACACACACACACACACACACACACACACACACACACACACACACACACACACACACACACACACACACACACACACACACACACACACACATTCCAATAGCTTGCTTGATGCTATTATATGGTCATAAAGGCCATGGTATAAACATCTGCCAAAAGTGGAGCTGATTTAGATAAAAATAGCCCTCAGCTTCAATCGACGTCTAAGCTACATTCTCAGGTAACGTCGTGTTAAGATAGCTAGGGGCTAATTTAACATTCAATTCTATCTTATTTCTATGTGATTTTTCCTCAATGGTAATGCTAGCACAAACGGTTTGCTAAAAAAGAAATTAAAAAAAAGCAAAAACTTTCACACAGATTTCGAGTCAACCGATTCGAATGGGGGAGGGGAGCCGTCGGTAACGTTGAACTTAGCCTGCAGGTCAAACAGCGTCTATGTATGTCTATTTCTGCACTAAGCTAACGTGACATTCACTAAAGTTAAAAAATGTAAACAAACTTACCAAAGACGTTATTCAAATTCTCCACAGAATCGACATTTCTTAAAGGCCCACTATGCAACTTCGGGAATTTCTTCGCTGTTTTCTTAGTTTTGGCACGCACATTTCTCTACACAGCGCCCCCTACAGCTTCGTAGTAGATATTTCACAACACTGTCGTAACAACTCGTTGACGACCCTTCCCCATGCACTTCTACGCGGGCCATGTGCATTTGTTTTCAAAGAAGCTGGCGAATGCGTGGAGCCATGTCCGAAGTAGATGTTCATAAAGTGTAGGCAAGGTTATACATTTTTAAAAGGGTGTATTTGTATTGCAATAAACATAAATCCATAATTTTTTATAGTTGACGGGGAGAATTTATATCCTAGATTATAATTGTTTTATCTTAGGTTGAACAGAACAATCAGTGTAAGAGGTTTGGTCAACATAATAATCTCAATAAACAAGAACCTGGATTCGGGGATTCAGTCTGTATCTGGGGGACGAGACAGACGAACAGCAAAACACCCATGGAAACAAAGGTGTTTATATGGTTGCAACCAAGCAAGCTAGAAACATACAGGGCTCACAACAAAACGGTCGATAAAACAATTTTTACAGGGCTCACAACAAAATGGTTGAGCAAACACATTTGTACAGAGACTATCAACATCAAGAATACCACGAAGACAAAGGCCACCCAAGGGTACTTTCAATTTCAAAAGCAACACGGCCGGGTCGGCGTCTGATTTGCAGTCTTCTTTTTCTTTCAGTTCACGCTATTCCTGAAAAGCTTGCCCAACGTTTACTCGTGTCTGGCCTCTCTGCCGGTCAGTCTCCCTTTTCTCTTCTTCTGTTCCTCCGACATTGGGTTTGTCTGTCTCTTTTTAGTCGGCTGATCTATGATGAATATAACAATCCCTTAGTGACTTGTGTTTATATCGAGCCGGTGTTGTGTCGAGATCTGTTTCCCCGTCGAGATGTGTTTCCCCTAGTCCCCGCCCCCGTCCGAAATTACCCGAAAAGGCCATCTGTTCCATAGGAAAGGAGGCTCACACATCTTTCAAATTCATACTGCTGACTTATTTCCCCACAAGAGATAAGTGCTGTGATTTTCAGGCTGATATCATTCAATTTGACCATTTAGAACAGGGGGAACGCATCCTGACAGCTTGGAATATTACTGTCAGATACTGTTCCCCCTCTGTTCCATAGGAAAGGAGGCTCACACATCTTTCAAATTCATACTGCTGACTTATTTCCCCACAACAGATAAGTGCTGTGATTTTCAGGCTGATATCATTCAATTTGACCATTTAGAACAGGGGGAACGCATCCTGACAGTCATTATCTGGGACTAGGGGAAACACATCTCGACACAACACCGGTTCCGTGTTTGGGGGTCTGTGCCGTAAAGCAATTCGTTACTTCGCGAGACCCGAGACTCCCGCGAGAGTGGGCGGCGGGTCGCCGGCAGAAACATATTCCTTTTCTCCGCCAAGATGCGCAAGGGTGAGTCGAAACAACGAACAATCGAACAAAAATGTATAATAGAACCATCGCAATGACTCGTAGCCTGTTATATTAAGGTAAATCAAGCCAAAAAAGTTGCATAGTTCCCCTTTCACTCGTGTCTGATCTCTTTTCTGGTCCATTCTTCTTTTGTTCCACCGACGGTCGCCTCTTGGGTCCCTTATCAGTCGATTGATCCATGATGAATGCAACAATTGCCTCGCAACTGGCTGTTTATATCTAGCCGGTGCCATGTTTGGGTGTGTGTCTGTGCCGTAAAGCATTTTCGAAACTACAATCTGACTACATTTCCGAGGATACTTCCGCTGCGTCACATCCGGATTGTGTCGGTCCGAACATAGACATCTTATAGATATAATATAAGATATAAGATGTCATCATATAAGATGTCTATGTGTCCGAACAGAGCAAGTTGCATATGCGCTTTTTCACTGGAGAGGCGACATGGGTAAATGACCCACCCACCAATCGACCCAGAAATGGATGCAGAACCATCAGCATAACTCTCAACCTGCATACTTAATGTAATTTTGGCTAAAAAAGTTGCATAGTGGGCCTTTAAGAAATAGCCGTTGAGGTAAAAAGCTAAGCCTCTGAAGAATAAGTCCCGCCTCCGAGGCTCTGCCATCGGTCAGATGTCTATGGGAAATAACATGGATTTATTTTAATAATCGTACATAACAAACTCTGTAGGTGGCGAAGAAGTAAAAGCTGCTCACGTTTTGAAATACATACTTTTGCCATCTAGATTCCACTTGGGTTTTGGATTGTCGGTGTCGTTACAGTAGTAAACAATTCTAAATGCAACTTCGAGCTCCGCAGCTTTCAACCTGCGCTGCGAGCTCGAAGTTGCATTGACCAATAATTGGTTCCCCTGATGGCCAATGACGAGGCCAGTTTGTGTTCACGAATGGACCCGAGTGACAGCCTGCAACAGCCAATCCTTGAATGCACTGCTTGTTCAAGAGTCCTATCAAGTATGAGTCAATCATAAAAAACAGTTGTCATGGGCTACGTCCCGCCCTCACCCCTCACCACTGCAGCGGGACGTTTAATTAAGTCGGTTCCACAATATTAGAGGCCATCTGTTCACCTGGATGTGGACATAAGAGGCAGACATACATTTATAAAGTGTCTGCAAAAATGCAAAATTATAAAAAAAAAATATAATATTTTTATAATTTGCACATTATAAAAAATGCACAAAAATGAAATTACGACATGGGTGGCCAATGGGGTGTCCGCGATTCAGTCTAGGGGGGCCCCGGCTTCCCCTGGCCACCCCCTAAATCCGCTGCTTCCACATGCAGACGATGCTGCTGATGCTGGTTCCTCAGGGCCAGGCTGGTCTGGTTCCTCAGCCCCACAAGATACTCTGCCAGGCGGCCCACCCTGTCCAGGACCGGGATGTTGTTTAAATCCACTGCCTGAAAGAGTTTGCAGGTAGGGCAGGCACCACTGGTGGAGGGCTGGGCAGGCCGTGTTGGTTGTGGTGGTGGAGAAGGAGGAGGTGGAACAGAGGCCAAAGAACCACTGCTGGAGGATTGGGCAAGGGTTGGTGGAGGAGGTAACTTGGTAAGTAGCATGCCAGGCACCACTGGTGGAGGACAGAGCAGGGGGTGCAGTGGAGATGACAGCAGTCATGTTGTCCATGGCCAAGTCCTCGAGCAGCTGCACGGTCTGTGTCCTCAGATTAGGTGTCCTGCAGTCTGTTCCCAGTCAGCATACAGGTAGTAGACACCTACTCTCCTGGGAATTAAAACAATAATGGAATTAGTATGGCAGTATATGAACATGTGACGTGTGTCTGGGTTCCCTACCATACAGGCCATCTGCATTCTCCATGGGAGCAGAAAAAGTACATTGCCAGCATTTATTTTGATGATTACGAGTTGCTTTAAGATAACCATTAGCATACAGAGATTTCCTTGAAATCTTTTCAGTGTGTGAAGTTACTATTAATAAAACGTCCTTCTATTCAGTTTTTTTGCTAGGTAGGCTATATCAATGTAGGCTACTCTCTGAATAATCTAGAATATACAACCGATTAGCAATACATTGAGCTGTGTGATGGAGAAGCAGTTTGATGTAATGGTTTATGTTAGAGAAGATACTATTGCACCATTTAATGTATTTTAAAAAAAATGAAGACATTGTCCATTTTTTGCTTAAGACGCCAACTGACATGCATGTGATATATCTATTTCTATCGATCTATCTATCCATACTTATATATAATAATATATTGTAAAAAATATGTATATATATTTTATTGAAATTTAACAAGAAAGATTAGGGTTGAAAAACTCGACTGGGGCAGCTAGGGGCCGACTTGGACGCAAAATGTCGAAAACCCTGACTTTCCACGCCACAGGCCCCTTGCCAAGCCACAGTGCCCACCCGGCTCCGGTGCTGCAGCTGGATGCTACTCCTCCAATGAGCTTTTTCCTCCACCTGTAGGTACTGCACACCTCAGTTTTATACACAGAACATGAATCACCGAGCAAACAAATTGGGATATAAATATAGAAAATGTTCATAACGAACGATTGTTTCTGAATATCTACGGTATCTTGAGACTTAATGACACTGTGTTTGTATCACGCGTGCAGTCCGTGTATGCTGTGCTCTGATATTTGTACATATGAAGCCTATGCACGGACCGCATGCACGATGCATCTTTAGCAGATACAGGAAGCGATTAACGCGCCACGGTGACGAGCGCGAGTTGGATTCCGTTTGAGCACATATAGATTTAGTCAGCGGTGTTCATTCCCAGATAGCGTAGTTTGATTTTTTTTATTATTATTATTGAGAAATATGGCGATAATTTATTTCACGGTGGTATTTGAGCATAACTTTGGGGTAAATTCTTAGATGGATCCCGATTTTAGAAAAGAAACATGACTTCTAATACTTTGAAAGCGACTGAAGCCCTTGTTCATGACATTGGTGAACAAGAGTTGGACTTCTCAGATCTGTTTTTATGCGATGGTTTCGCCTCCGATCCTGATCAAGGTTTGTGTTTTTGTGTTTGTTCTTTGGCTTGGTTTTGACTATCATAATTACCTACCTATAACGCATATGCCTAGTAGGAGGTTATAATGTCTTATCGTTTTTTTGTGATATTAATATACAAATGTTATCGAGGTCAATGAAAGACAGGTGTACAAAAAACATTTAATTAAATGATCTCATAATTTAGCCACAATGCTCAATTTTTACTGGTAATACTTATAGCTTACACGTCCTCTACTTAAGTAGGTCTACCGGCATACAAGTACTTTTAGGCGTTTATACTTTCAGTAGCCTACATGCAGTATGCGCACAGTATGCATGCGGTACGTGATCTTCCTCAAAAAATATCCAAACAGCTGCCTCAAATAAGTGCTTCCCCATACCCCACATTTGAAGTCATATCAAAAGAAAACATGGAAGAAAGTTTAATCCATTTAAAGCAAAATGTTGAAAGCTGTACTTATGTATGACGCAACTGTAGGCAAAACATTTTCACTAAAGCTGAACAAACTCTTGAACTTGATCCAGGACATAATTTGCATGATGACACCCATCACCCTGAAATGGCGCTGCACATGTCCGCCGACATCCCCAGCTCAGTCCACTCAGCATCCAGCCATAGCCCCTCCCCACCTACTCTGGCTACAGTCGGTCAGTATAGGGCCAGCCTGGGGTTCCCCTCCTTGGGCCATGCCTCCAGCCCGGGGATCATCCCCGCTCCCAGCCCCAGGATTGAGATAACACCGTCGGCCGACACTCTCAGCTCCAACGTGTCGGATCGGAGCCCCAGCTCCAAGGCCCTGGGACCCTACAGGGACCAGCCCTGTGTCAGCCCGGCCAGCAGCAACTCCTCCAGCGGCTGGCCCCTCGAAGGCTGCTCTCCCTCCGTGTCTCCCAACATCTCTCCGGCCAACTGCAGCGGCGGTGCTGCCGCGCTGTCGGCCCTGGACCTGGGTCGGGGCATCCAGGGCATCGTGGGCACTTTCTCCGCCCACTCCTCCCCGGGGGCTTCCCCTCGCACCAGCATCACAGAAGAAACCTTCCTGGTGCCCCAGCACCACCGGGCCGCCTCCCCGCTGCCCCACCAGCGCTCCCGCTCCGTGTCACCCAAGGGCAAGCGGCGCTACGATCAGGAGCATGGCGGCCACCCCTGCTTGGGCGGTGGCACCCCGGTCAAGCAGCGCTCTCGAAGCCCCAGCCCCATCCCCAGCGGATCCGTCGCCGGCCCGGAACACCACGGAACCTACCTGCCTGCCCACTACCAGGCGGGGTCCTCTGAGCCCCTGCCCCGGGCCGGGGAGTGTTCTTCCAGCCTGCTGGAGGACATGCTGGGCGGCTTCATCTCCCCCGGTCTACCTAAAGCAGCCGCTCCGTCTAACCTGCAGGAGGTTGAGTCTTTCGCGGAGGAGAGCTGTGTGTATGTTCAGGCCCAGAGGCAGGACCGTAGCTATGGAGACGGGCGGTGCTGGATCACAGACCGGGACGGAAGGCGAAGCGGAGCAGGGGCCGAGGTCCAGCCCGCTGAGGCCCTCTATCTGCTCCCACATATCTGGCCGCCCTACATTCCCGCTGGCCACAAAGTCTACAGGTGGGTTCCTTCCGCGCTGGGGTGGTGGATTCTTATCCACTCCATGCTGACCCGGAAGGGTTTTGAGGAAATAAGATTCAAATGGCTTAAAAATAATTGACCGCCAGAGTTGTCTTGTTGAATGTTTTGCCATTTCAGAGAATGGCCGTACTTATTAAGATACAGAGTTAACAAAAGACAAACAAAAAATTATGAAGTATAATCAAAGCACGATTTTATTGCAAAACTGCTATTGCAGTTTCCAAGAAGCTTAAAGTGATGCTTCAGAAACAGCCACCGCAAATAACGAGTGTATTTCCCCAGTGATGGTGCTGTAAATATCTATCTACTCTCAGATAACACACTCTATCTCCTCTCAGATAACACTCTCTATCTCTCTGTCTTTTCCTTCCTTTGGTGACTCATGTTTCCCTTACCCCTTCATGAATCACAGTGGCCTCCCTGTGGCTACAGCGCCGTCTCTGGAGTGGCCCCTGCCCAGTCAGTCTGGTCCCTATGAACTGGTGCTCCACCAGCAGCCCAAGTCGCACCACAGAGCCCACTATGAGACCGAGGGCAGCCGAGGGGCTGTCAAGACCCCCAATGGAGGGCATCCGGTCATACAGGTACGGTGGTTTATTGGTTGTGCAGAATGGGTCTCAAGCCATTGACTACTGCTGCACTGTCTCTACAGAGAAGTATAATAGGTTCATGAAACCATTAACTATAACATTTATATTCCTTGTCTTTCCTACTGGTAGGACAATGATACAAAACTCATAATATTCATCATTAAAACCCAAAGGTTTACCAACTGGAGCAAAGGTTCTCAGTACAGAGAGCTGGCATTTCCCGGATATTATCTCCCACAGGTTTGAGTTGTGAAGACCACAACCATGCAAATGAAGCAAACAGCCTTGTGTCGCCACATGGTAGATGTGAGATAGACAAACGCTGGTATGAGATGGGCTGAATGGCACATCTATTGACAAACATCACCTTTAAAGCGAAACAAAAGGCAATACGCGTTAAAACGGTTCACAGCACAGCCATGTAGGCATGCTTTTATCAATGTCGATTATTATTATTTATATTATTGAAATTATTAATATCATTACAATTATTATTACTATTATTCATATTATTCATATTATTATCATTATCATTGTAAATCTGCTTTATCCTGATGGTATCCAACCTATGAACAATCAACAGAGTTAATCAGTCAAACAGGATAATCCCCTCTGGGATTATTAAAATTCATCTTTATAATGTCAAAAGTGTGAATGAAGTGCGTACTTGTTAATGGAAAGGCTGAAGTCATATAAAGCTCTGAGGAACCAATTTTTTGTACAAATTAATATCTTGATTTATTTTTTTGGTGTTGTTTTGTTCTTGTACAGTTTTGTTCTTCACACACACACACACACACACACACACACACACACACACACACACACACACACACACACACACACACACACACACACACACACACACACACACACACACACACACACACACACATAACATTGGTTCTTGTCTCCCAGCTTGTGGGCTTCCGAGGAGCCGGGCCCCTGGCCCTGCAGGTCTTCATAGGGATGGCCGATGAGCGAGTGCTGAAGCCCCATGCCTTCTACCAGGTGCACCGCATCACTGGGAAGACGGTCACCACCGCCAGCCTGGAGAGGATGGTGAACGGCACCAAGGTCTTGGAGATCGCCCTGGAGCCCAAGAACAACATGACAGCGTTGTGAGTACAATGAGATGACGTTCCACCCTCGTGGGTTATCTATTTACGTCCTCATTTTCCTTGTGGAAGACATGTCTTCACGCTTTTCCTTTAGTTTTTCATTCAAGGAGAATTTCTATTGTACCTTTTAAATGTTTTCATCGCGTGCATAAGAGGAATGGGTAGGAGAAACAGGTAGGAGTTTCGCAGTCGCTGAGCTGACAAATGAGTATGTCAATTCAGAAAACGTAGGGTTCAATTGGAAAGTTACCCTTTATTTAATATATTCATGAAATAGTGAAATTAGAGTAATGACACTCTATATACCCAAATTCTAGTATATTTGTATGACCCTTTTTTGCCGTCTACACTATGGATGTTTTAAAAAGAGACCAAAGAATAAACTAAATCAACCATAACAGAAACAACAACAACGACACACTCTTACACTGTAAGAAGACGAGGGTCCGACGAGCGTGTCCGTCTTGTCCGCCTCCGACAGGATCGACTGCGCTGGGATCCTCAAGCTGCGCAATGCCGACATCGAGCAGAGGAACAGCGAGACGGACATCGGCAGGAAGAACACGCGCGTTCGCCTGGTGTTCCGGGTGCATGTACCTCAGCCCCCCGGCGGCTTCATCTCCCTCCAAGTGGCCTCCCTGCCTATAGAGTGCTGTGCGTGAGAAGCCTCAGGATGTTTACTCCAACAGGAATAGCTATGATAGCTAACTTTATCTGTCTAGCACAGTAGCATTTTTTAAGCACCTTTCGAAAATAGGTTACGAAGTACCTTAGAAGACAAAAGCACAGAATACTGAATGAAATACAGAAATAGGTAAGACTGCAATGCATTGTGTGAATTGTAATATAAACATCACATAGTAAAAGCCATTTTTTAAAGATCGATCTAAAGAAGTTAAAGATCCATCTTTAATGTCCACCATAAATCTGGATGAAGATACACAACAGAGATCTAATTAGTATTTAAATGTATGCATGCTCATTTCCAGTGGTTCATAAAAAGGGAACAAAGCTACAGTTTAACTAGTTGGCATGGCCAATGTGAGATATTTTTCCTACACTAAACAACAATAGACCTATATCTCTTAAAATACATTTCTTGCTTTGCTTTCCGGGTCTGACTGTTAGAACCGCTAGAGTAGCCATCAGTCGATACTTTCATTTGTGACGTACTGTAATCATCTGTGGAGCCTCTTCCAGAACACATACTTGGCCATGTGCTCACGGTGAATATCTGTTGTTGTCTTTGTTATTTTACTTTTTCCTGGCAGCTCAACGTTCGGCCCAGGAGCTGCCGGCAGTGGAGAGGCAGGATCTTGACGAGTGTTCGGTGCTGGGCGGTCAGCAGATGGTTCTGACTGGACAGAATTTCAACTCAGACTCCAAGGTCATCTTCTCAGAGAGGATGCAAGGTGAGAAGGTGCACTAGGAGGAGGAGGAGGGGGAAGAGAGGGTATTAGGAAGAAGAAAAGCAACTGCCTCTTAAATGTCTTGAATCTAGTCAAATTAGTTGTTTATTTTTTAACAAAGATCCATCCATCACATTAAGCAAGAGCTATTATAACGAAATTACACTTGATTTTAAGAGCTTGCCTAGTTATTTTGGATGAAAGGCTGTATTTTACTAGAATCATTGTATTATTAGTTATATATTTACGTTTTAAGTAGAACATAATAGTAATGCTACCTAGTCCCTCAGTGCTGTTGGTGGTTGTAATAATGCATGGTGAAAATAATATGAAGGTTTACAGTCATGCTAGCAATACTATGCTAATGCAGCATTTATTTATCTATCACTGACACTATGTTAAGACTGCACTGGCAGAATTTGCATCCTTGCATGGGGTTAGCATTTGCATATCAGCTTCCGCTGGCATACACACACATACACTGCATTAGAGAACGATGCCATTTACGTCAATACGGAAATTTCACACCTGCCTCTGTGCAGTCCTGTTCTCCCACGCAGAGATGCGTGAGGTGACTTGAGTCTGAAAGTAGTGAAGGTTCAGTCTGTGCATGTGTGTGAGTGCATGTGTGTGAGTGCGTGTGTGTGTGTGTGTGTGTGTGTGTGTGTGTGTGTGTGTGTGTGTGTGTGTGTGTGTGTGTGTGTGTGTGTGTGTGTGTGTGTGTGTGTGTGTGTGTGTGTGTGTGTGTGTGTGTGTGTGTGTGTAGTTGTGCTCTGCTTAGTGTTGGGGTTTTGTGTAACAGGATGTGGTTTGGACTCACCGGTGAAAACACTGAGCTATAAAGAAGCAGAGCATCTCTTTCCTTGTGCTTTTTTGTCAAAGCGTGGGCTGATCGCATCAGGTGAAAAGTGAGGTCTAAAAAAAAGAATTGAAACCAGACAAATTTAAAAAGTGTTCCCCCTTTCTGTCTACCCTAGTAGGGGGACACACTGACCATTTGTATAACTTTATTAAATTTTGGTTGTTTTCCTTTACATTTCTGTCTCATAGCCTATCTACCAGTATGAGTGATGCATGCATTAATTCACATTTATGAATCTCACAGATGGACAGCAGATCTGGGAAGTTGAGGCCAATGTGGACCGTGACAAGACCCAGCCTGTGAGTTTAACTTCCTGGCTTGCTGTCTGTCTTTCCACCTGTCTCAGGTTCTGGATGTTTCTCAGTCCGGCTGTCTGTCTATTTCTCTGCTGTCTGTTGCCTAGTTTCAGAAGTTATCTTGTCTTTGTCCTTAAGTACTTATCTATATATGACAACACATGTTCCTGCATTTCCACATGTAGGCCATGCTGTTCGTTTCGGTTCCTCCATATCGAGACCCGACCATTTCTCAAGTGGCCAAAGTCAACTTTTACGTGGTCAACGGGAAGAAAAGGCGCAGCCAGCCGCAGCATTTCATCTACACGCCCCTTAAAGGTATGCCTACCACTTGAATCCTCTGACCAGCACGGCCTTCGCTCAAAGTGGATACACTGTTGATGTTACCTCGGCAACAAAAATAGTATTATTTACAAAATGATGAGGATGATCAGTATTAATATTATTGTTTTATGTAATAATATATTGTTTTATAATTCTAACGTTATTTCTTCTATTGCAGCCATTAAAACGGAACCGTTCACCAACTACGATATGTACGGCTGTGTAGACCCTCAAGCCTTTGACCCGAACCAAAGGTCACTCCATCGTCACCCCCACCACGACAGCCTATCGAATGCCAGCAACCTCCCGCCGATATTATACCATGTGAACAACCATGTGCCGGCAGCCATACACGAGCCGATGCCCACGTACCACGAGGAAGACGAGCTGCTCTTCTACCCGTCCAAAAACACCCCGAGTCAACTCTACCACGCCTGGAACCAGCACCAGGCTGATCCGATCGGTGGCTGCTACCCAGTGCTGAGGCACAACGCCGAACCACACCAGCGCCTCTGCTCCTCCCTCGGTGTGCCACATCTCTCCATCCATCACCCGTCCAACCCGGCCCACTGCCTCGACAACGGCGTCGCCATCGGCGACAAACTCCAACGCGGGGGAGAAAGCTACCGAGCGGTGACCATGGCGGCACTACCTGAAGGAAGTGATCCGTTCGGGGCCTGCTTGGTGGCCCCCAGGCACCAGGGTTACTCACACACCGTGGGGCTCCTGGGAAAGTCCCCTCCGACGTCGTCGTCGTCGTCGTCGTCTTCGAGTTGTGCTCAGAGACGAGGTGCAGACAAGGTGTTTGTGAGCCGGCCGGAGCTGTGCGGGCACCCCCCGCTGACCCAGAGAGGGGAGGCCGGGACGGGACGCCCCTGGAACGACGTGGCGGGGGAGAGAGGGGTGAAGCAGGAACACCCAGGCCAGGTGTGTCTCGAGGACGGTGAGTAGACGTCATGCAGATCAGACTTTGAAGGGCCACATGCAGAGGGGGGGCACCCTGATAGTGGGATGCATTTGTATCCATCTCCTCCTTCATGTCCGCATGTAGGATTCAATAACTTTGTCTCTACACTTTTTACTATCTCGTGTCTTGTGGTTCACGTGTGTCCATTACCTAGATCTCAACCCACTGGCTAACAACGGAGCTATGCCGAGTGATTATGAAAAAGGAACTCTGTGTTAAAGAATTCATCATCATCAGATTCATCATCTTTTTTTAGCAAGCAAAGGATCCGAGATCTGCACTCAAACAAAGAGGGCTGCATCTCTAGCCAATAAGGCTGACAGAGAGGTAGAAAATAGGAAGTATGTAACCAAATACATGTAGATTCTATGGCAAAGAATTCAGCAATGCAACCTAGCCTCGGCCCAGGTCTACTACATGCTTGATTAGTCTTAAAAGCTGTAGATGCAAATTAACCATTCCGTTAGCCATTAACCATTTTAATTTCAAAATGTGGTTTGCATGCTCAAACTTTAATCCTTAATGGCATCTTAACTATCAACTTTTTCTTTATAGTATACACTGTATATAATAATAATAACTAGGGCCCCCTTGTGGTAATTTGTGGTAACCAATTCCTTCTTATTGAAAAATAGCAAAAATCTGACTGTAAATTGCTGTTGTGGTGTAGAATTTGTGAATATTACAATTACTTAAAGTTATTAACTATTCATTCAGTATACTTAATAACTAATTTCAAAGTTAATTTCCTATTGGGGTTAAATAAAGTACCTCGATGAATGCCTAATAAAAACTCTGTATTGTGTTTTCAGTGCATGACATCATTAAAAGAGACTTAGGAGCCCGCAGCGGAGGAGCCTCTTAGAAAGCAGCTCTGGCTTACACTGAAGAGAACCACCCGCTCGCCCTTAAAGGGCCAGGTGATCATGTCTGGACCCCAAGTGGCACACCCACTAGTTTGCCAGATTGACTTTTGGGAAGGAATCCATCTTTTGAAGGCTCTATGTCTAAGTTTGAAAAATCAGCCTGGGGACCTCCCCCAGGAGGTCCTCCTTTGGTTTATGTAGATATCCTTTTGGTAAGCTTGGTAATGCACATAGGAGGATTCATTGGTATGAATATATAGCAACTCTCTATCGGCAAAGCTGCATTTCTGGACGTTTTTCTTTTTTTTAAAAACAATGTTCACCAATGCCTATTGTTTCGAGTCAATTTCTGCCATCTTGGCAACCTTGCTATAACCTTCTGTTTCTGTATTAATATATCATTGTCGCCTATGTGTTAAGCGTCTTTGGGTCCCTTGAAAGCTATGTAAAGCCAAGAAATATTTTTTATTATAGAGAACCATTCACAGACATTTATAAACTATCTGAGCTGGAATATTTTGTTATTTTTTTTATTTTTATTAAAATGCTTTACATTGGTATTGCTTATATCCATTTGTATTTACCTACACATACCTTCGATGTTGCATGTTGTTGTTTTGGTCATATGTCATGAAATTAGATGCTCGGCATCTGTTCAGTCAAATGAGCATCTGTCCTTCATATTGATATCAATAACTACTATTGTGTCAAATCATGGATGTACAACAATAACGGTTCCACATCGAAATGACGAATCCCTGTCTAGATACAACCACTAGGTGGCGATGTGTTCCAAGCCTTCACATCGAGATCCAAAGCGGATGGATCAGTGACGTAACTTCCGATCCGCTGTTTTTCCAGCATTGTTTTTTATGATGTTTGGTAGTATTGAGAATAAAATCGCTCTAGCCTGAATTAATGCACACATTCATCCAACCGGAAATAACGTCAACATAATCCCAGCCCTGGTAAGCTTTTTATTTGTGTATCGGCCCACTCCAATACTTTCGTATTACCTGGCATTTAAAGTTAAACTAATTGGAACAATGCAGCCCGTCAGTGTCACTGTTTGCTATTTGACAATGACTCCATCTACTGTAATGCCGTGACTGTTAGAATTGGCTGCATGGCATCCTTATAATGTAATGAATTAGAGCATTTAGTAAAGGAAACAAGGTTATTTTATCTGGAAATATATCCCTACACCAAATCCATCTCAGTTCTTTGTGTATCTGGTTTGATTGTACACGGATAGGTTA
The DNA here is from genome assembly GCF_031168955.1 of Gadus macrocephalus. Classification (NCBI taxonomy): domain Eukaryota; kingdom Metazoa; phylum Chordata; class Actinopteri; order Gadiformes; family Gadidae; genus Gadus; species Gadus macrocephalus. The sequence continues at coordinate 11,764,412 of NC_082394.1, forward strand.
TATAAAGCCACTTATCGGACCTGCATCATGTCGGCCGAGCTGGACCTGTCGCCCCCTGAGGTCCCGGAGCCCACGCTCCTGGAGAGCCTGCTGCGCTATGGGCTATTCCTGGGGGCCATCTTCCAACTCATCTGCATCTTGGCCGTCATTATCCCGTCCTCGAAGGGACACGAACAGGTAAATGCCAGAGATAGGTCGGGTGTGGTTTTTCAGGTAAACCATAATCCAGCGTCGTTCTTCGTCGACGGACTACTTTGCAATGTTCAAAAGAGGAGGCATGGTATCTTTGCTCATATATATTACTTCTATGTTCCTATTGTGTACAAACAACCGGCCTTGGGATTTAGAATTCACGACACCTGTATATCACAAGCCATTCATAATTGTCTTCACGGTAATAGTATCAGGGCTTGCAATCGCTGTTGTGAAGTGCTCCTCTTTCATCAACTGCTGATTTGAATGTATAATGTCTATGAGTCAGATGAATTGTTTAATAATATTTAAACGTATTAATACTGACGAACAATTTAGGAAATCTGTTGTGCCAGGGAATTACAGGTTGGCCTGCTACTGACAAAGCTTAGATAGGCAGGCTAACCCATTATGTATTACTTCTGTTTAGATATGCTTTATATGGGTTAATATATAGATATAGATATATATGTGTCTGTGTGTGTGTGTATACGCTAACCCCTTTTTTATATTGTTTCAACTTTGGATGTTATCATTATCCTCATGGGGAGACATTGTTTAATGTCAATGTATGCGTATATCATGTCATCTTAGTTGTAATAAATATCCTCAACTGGTGACCCCGGTTTAAGTTGTTTTGTGTCTTATCTTTATATAAACTTTTCACAGGCTAAATGTTTTTATTGCTTGTTGGCTTGTTTGGTGTGGTAATCGAAATGTATTTTTGTATGAATTTTGAGGTTGGTATTTACATTGTTTATTCATTTGTCATTACCTTTGCATGTGCTAAGGAATGTTTACTCATATAGAAGCCCTATATCCTGCCCATTTAGTGTGAATGAACTGTAATACCTCCTTATCAGATAGTTTGAGGTAATAACTAAGTAAACAAAGTAAAGTTACATTTTCCTTAAGTTTCCCTTTTCCATTTTCAGCCAATATTTTATATTTTTAGTATGGGACTTCTGAAGTATCATTGCACTAGTGGAATTAGATGTAATTATTACACAGAGAAAGTTTGATGATACTCATTGCAATGCGCGTGTGTGTGTGTGTGTGTGTGTGTGTGTGTGTGTGTGTGTGTGTGTGTGTGTGTGTGTGTGTGTGTGTGTGTGTGTGTGTGTGTGTGTGTGTGTGTGTGTGTGTGTGTGTGTGTGTGTGTGTGTGTGTGTTCCACAGGAAGAGACAGAGACTACTGATGGAAAGGCTGCTGAACAACTGAAAAAATCTAAAGGACCTGCACCTCAGATTCGCCAGAAACTCAAGAAAGAGAGCAAAAAGAAGCGATAGATTACCAGTAGCCTGACGGTGTTTATGTGTATTTTTGTCCATGTCTAACCGAATGCCAGCATTTGTGCTAAAATGGTAGGCCTACTACATTTTTCACTTCAAAGTGACCCTGAATTTACTCTCAATTCCATGCCTGTTTTTACAAGTAGGCCCATGCGCTAACCTTTATAGATTAAGTTAAGTAATTATCTGGCAAAAAAAAAGCCTTTTTTTTGTTCATTTTCAATTCAGCATTGCATTTCCGATTAAAAATTGTTTAATAAATATATTATTACTGCTTTTTAAATATGCATTTTTTTAAATGAATCACTGCTCAATATTAAATTGAGATTGTCATGTTCTTAATTATCTTCGTCCCAAGGTAGCTTCAAATTGGATCATGACGTAGGACGACTATATCCAAAGGTCCCTGACCAAAAAGCCTATTTATACGCCATCGTTGTGAAATGTCTATAAGCCAACATCTGCTACGATGAGCGGTGTCCGTATTCAAACCAGTATCTGACACGTGATGATGTGTGCAAAATGTTTCAGTTTCATTACCATTTACTGCTTTAAATATGTAGGCTACGTACAATCCATTCGGTACCAACTGAAGAGGGGATGCCGAGGCCTACTACAGCGTGCGTAATACGACCATCATGTCAATATCAGTGTCCGGACGTGATTCTTGACGCCATCTAGCTGCGTAAAGTGCGTAATACAGCCTACCTATTATTTGTGCATCGTGGTTTCGTCAGTGGAGCGTTGTGCGCGTGCCTTTCCACTCAAAAGGCATGTTTTTACTAGATCGCTTGTGTTTGCCGATACATTTCGTCGCATGAATTGCGGACTATGTAGTGATCAAACCGTAGCGTTTTTCCAGGGAACCACAACAGTAGGTCTTGTGTCATTTGCTGCAGCCGGGAGTTGTGCCCCTCACCTCATCAAAGCCGAATCCGTCATGACCTCTCTCCGCGCTTCCCAAATACGCTAAATGGGATTTGTGGTCTGGCCGAGGTTCAACAGCAGCTGGATATCCGTTTCCATTATTTCTCTAATGAGGACAGCGATTAGAATTTAATTGAACATCTCGTTCGCGCGTCTGTGATTTAAGAATCAATCTCAGGACGCATTAAAAGGTGAGTAGATAGGCTATTTACGCCAATTTTAAAGCTATTGTGAAGAATTACGAGCTTTCATATAGCCTATAAGAGTTATTGTGATGCAAAAAAAGATAAATGTAGTATTCGTTAGAGCGGTGTGTGTTTCATTGTTACAGGCCAGTGTAACGGAGGCTTCATGTGGCCATTGCCCGGTGCCTCTCGTGCTCGAGAATACCCCCATTTATATGCGATGCTCGCGATGGGGAATGGTCGAATATCTGATGCCTTTACCCAAGATGACACTGCGGTATAAGATGGGGAAAACGCTTTAGAATATCATGACACTATCCATCGAATTTCAAAATGGAGTTGTAACAGCACCTGTTTTGATTCATCAGGCCGCGTAAGTGCTGCACTATGTGGGCTGTGTAGAGTCAGACACACGGCTAACAGTCCTGTCTTATCATGCCTTTCCCCATTCACAAATCCATCTTGAATATCTGTTCACTCTTGGGTTAATGTACTGGCATGGGCTACTATGCGACTGTTTCTTTTCTATCCTTCTTTTATTCTTTCTGATGGCTCACGCGGCTCATTGTGACAGCTGCTGTTGCCCGTGCAGGCTCCCACTACCCCACCCCTCGCTGCTAGGAACACAGGTTGTCTGAAAACAACTGGTGGGAATCCCGTGGAAATAGTATTGTAATTATGTGGATGATCCATGTATCTTTAGTAATTGTCTCTGTATAATCCCGCACACGTGTTGGTCAACATGTTTATTCAGGTCGGAATTATTCGGACTATGCAATTATATAACATGAATACGATTATATTTTGGTCACAGCACGTTTTGGGGGATTCAAGCGTTGAGTGATAGGCCTACTAATGAGTAGAGAATGCAAACGTCTAGGTAGTCTTTGTTTTCATGTAATCGATTTGTTGGTTTTTATAAAGTAGGCAAAGAAAGTCAGGGCTGTTCATGATCAACTTATGACCTTTTTAAAAAATAATTTTATTCATAATATGTTCTTGATTTTGAAAGCCTATTCGATGTTTTAGAATTAATTAGTGTCCATATGAATATTTAGATAGCTCAGTAAGCATTTAGATAGCCCACATTTAGATGGCTTAGTAAGTCTCTCTCTCTCTCTCTCTCTCTCTCTCTCTCTCTCTCTCTCTCTCTCTCTCTCTCTCTCTCTCTCTCATTCTTCCCTCTAAGGGTCTGGACTTCAATAGTGGGTTTGGGACTTTTCATGTTTTGCTTCCCTATTCTTTGTGGCACTGAATGGAACAAGAGCTAATTATACAGCAGCCATCCTCATCGCCAGAAACAATTGTAGGCCGGCCTGTTCACTCAATGATGGACAGAAAACGGAAGTAGGTTTTATCAGCTGGCAGCCGCCCTCCGACTCTGCTCTCCTCCCTCTCTTCTCATGCCCTCTCTCTGTGACTGTGCACTGGCTTTTATTTGATAGACAATTGCAAGGTCAGAGCCAATTTTAGAATGTTACATTCCAGTCATACACTGGAGTGTGTGACCTGGGAGGGCACACACCCATTTGTATTTTTTTTCTAATCCAGAAGTATCTGGAATAATATATAATGAAATGCTTTTGTGAGAGAACGTCAAAAGCAAAGGGCTTCAGAAGAAGCATGATGGTCCATCAGCTGTCGTTTGAGCAAGGTGTTCAGCCACGTGATGTGGGCTGCCTTGCAGTTTCACCATGTATGCAGGGGTTACCTAAATACAAACATACTGTTCTTTCATCCCTTTATAAAGCATACTCTTGGGTCTCATGTGGATGTGGTCCACCTCACCATCCAGGACATAGGCCGAGAGCATCTTACTGGACGACAACAACTCGGATCAGACTTTTGTAATAATGGTCCAAACAATGTCTATATTTTGGCCTGTGTGTGTGCAGTATATGATGTGCAAGATTTATGCAGCTAGGATTCTGATTTTCTTTTGAGGTTAGCACTGAGAAAAAAAAAAGCACACACATATATATATAGATACACACACACGCACACACAAACACACACACCACTATCAAAGGACAAGGACTGGGAACATGAAAGTGTCTGCCGCCCGCAAGTGTTGTGTTTGGCGGAGGCGTGGCTCTGAGGTCGTGCTCCCTCTCTGAAGAACAGCAGGTTGACTACCGCTCCGCTCTGTTATGACTCACGGGCCTCTGTCAGAGCCAAACTTAACACACCATCCTGCTAACCAGCGCTGTCTGAGGAAGCAGAGGAAAGATGGAGTTGCTTTTGTTTACCGTAGAAATGATACAGCATGAGAGGTGATTTCTTTTTTGTTATGTCAGTCAGTGCTTAGATTATGCGAGCACCCAGGTCTTCGAATCTGAGATCTCACACAGGATTGAGTACGTGGGAAGGCACGTGTCTCTCTTTTTTCTGTGTGACTGTAGGAATGTGAAGTGGAGATGCATGAATTTGTGGGGTATATGAAAGATGGAGAAGGTCACAGAGAAGGTCTGAGGCAATTGGAAGTGTCCCTCTTGATATGTCACATTCCTGGGCTAACAGAAGTGGCTGTCGCTATTCAGCAGTGTATAAAACTCCACTCCTTTTTCCTCCTCAGTGATCTCAATTCTACTTTGCTTGCTTTCGTCCTCCTCATTTCACATGTTTAGTTACTATATGGTTATTCAATATCATGCACACCCATACACCAGAAAGTAAATGATCCAAATAATAATTGAAAACCCTGAGGTAAATATTCCAACTCTCGTGAACTCTCTTTGTGGCAGTCAAAGGTTTTGAAGGAAGCCCAGTGTTCTTTAGATCCAATCAAATTAAAAAAAAAAATACCCAACTTCATCACTCCTGTGACACTGATGTTATCCTCCTCAAACGTGTGTAAGTCACACGCGTTTGAGCATGACGAGTCCCAACGCAACTCCCCGAGCAATGAGAATATCTCCTCTGGAATGAGACTTTGATACTTACCCTTGTGTAATAATGGATTTGAGGATCATGCCTTTGTTGCCTCCACTGCCACATTCTGCTCTTCTCACAATTCCCCATGGCCACTCACTCTCCCCTTCCCTTTTCTTCTTCCTACCTCCCTGCTGCTCAGGATGTCTTTTTTGTGCTTGCCGGCACATTTCATACCCTTCCTCAAACCCACCACACTCTTCCTGAATCCCCTCCTCTCACGTCTTCTCCCTTTTAATTCCTTCTGTCAATAGTTTCTCTCCCTCTCTCCCTCTCTCCCTCTTCCCCTCCCTCTTTTCTTCCCTCTACCTCTCCCTCTTCCCCTCCCTCCCACTCCCACTCTCCATCTCCCTCTCCCTCTCCCACTTTAAGTGTTGAGTGTCAGAAGCCGGTCAGATGTGTTGTTGTTGGGATGGGGCCACTTCGTGACGTCAGAGAGACAGCCAGTTCACCGGAGGCAGCAAGACAATTTGTTTACTTGCAGCGACTTTAAGACAACCAAGTGCAGTGTTTTGGCAAGGCCGTTCAGAGATCTTGAAGTAGGGACAGGCCCCATTGAGCAGGTTCTCGATTTTACTGAGCACTTTTATTGGCCAACTCTTTCTATTTTATGTTTTCATTTTCTTTGTGTTTCCCATAATAATTTCTCGTGCAGCGGTGCTGAGGTGTGGGTGAGATTTACTTTGTTGATGTGCTTGTGCATGGCGCTGATATGCACATATAATGGTGCTGATAAGCTTAGCAAGGTTCTAGTGTGATCATTAATCCAAGTCGGTCTCTGGTGCCTTCATTCCAATAGAAATGGTACAACAATATAACATAACAACAAATGGCTTGCGGGAGCACTATGTATCCGAGACACATTTTTGTGGAAATTATGTTTAGCGCAAACAGTGTGCAATCCGACCATCTGCGATTCATAATACTGTTGCTTCTGTTCTACACAATCAAATATGTAGCCTACCTTCTTCTTTTAAGTCACTTTTTCTCTTCATGCTTTTAGTCTGATGCACATACATTTGCTAATGCTATCCATCTACAGTATCATCATGCATTTTTTATTCCTCTATAGCAGGGCACTGTTATGCAGTCAGCATCTTTATATTTGTTATGCATGGCTGATTGCCGCGGTGCTACTAATCCAGTGGTGGCCCTGTACCACTGCTGGATGCACGTAGTTGTCTTTATATGTAAGGAGTCATTAATACATTCAATGCATCATTGGACAAGATACACAACTAATCACTCTATTAAAGTAATGTGGCATATGCCCTAACAAACTCACTCAATTAATTAAATGAAAGTAGATCAAAAGATAAGAAAAGCTTAAACTTGAAAAGGCAGGAAATGCTCCTGAGCAAGAACCTTTTACACTGGCTGCTCTGTAGTCCCAACACCAAGTTGATCAGTGAATACATTGAATGGGTAGTAGGTTCATTGTGTCCTAATAGTCTACTAGCTTCACTGCTGCTATTCGGTAGAGTTTTAGATAGATTAAGTGTTCTGTATAAGGCTGAAGGCTTAAACCTACCATCTCAAGAAGAGGACTCTCTCTCTCTCTCTCTCTCTCTCTCTCTCTCTCTCTCTCTCTCTCTCTCTCTCTCTCTCTCTCTCTCTCTCTCTCTCTCTCTCTCTCTCTCTCTCTCTCTCTCTCTCTCTCTCTCTCTCTCTCTCTCTCTCTCTCTCTCTCTCTCTCTCTGTCTCTCTGTCTCTCTCTGTCTCTGTGTTATCTTTCGCTGGGGCTTTTCCTTTCCTCCTCAGCCAGTAACTGTAATATCTTGCAAAGAAATTCCACGGTTAACAAGCGTGCTATTTGAGTGGCGACTATATCCTATCATATGGCCACATAGCTGGGGAGAAGAAGCTGTGCCGATCCACAGACCAAAGCGGATGGACTTTGATGCTTCTCATGCAGAGGCAAATGGTCATGGAGCAAACCAGCCCTGTTTAATATGGGTCTACACTGGGGAGCACGATGGGGCTCTATAATGTATTGAGCTAGAGTGTTAGTATGTTTAAATTAAGCATAGTATTAGCATTCAATGACTTGCTTGGCACATTCCAAAAAGGCTGTGGCTTCAAGGTCATTCAACAGCTGGCTAAAGTGGTCTCTTGGCAAGAGGATGGGGATTGACTTTATTTGGGCAGAGTGATAACTCAGTGTTATCTTTACAATCCATCACTGGCATCATGCAATCATATATATTACACATTTGCAGTCTAAGTTTGAAATGATTTATAGGTGTTTTTTTTAACCTCAAACATTCATAGTCTTCAATGTAGACTTCAGTTCTATTGGCGGTCGGACCGTGTGCGTAGAATTCTCTGTGAATATATTTCCTAAGTTCCTCGTTCCTCGTTCAACATGAATGGTTGGTTTACAACAATTTGGTCGGTTGGCGGCCGCCCAGCCAAACGACCAGCAGCAACCGACCCACAACACGTTGTCCTTTTGACGGAACCCAAAGCTTGCGCGTCATCTCCGGGGTAGCTCCGGGCGGTACCAACCAACCAGACCCAAAGTCCATTAACCCGACTCCCCCACCCCCACCTCCATCCAGCTGGCCTCTCGGCCTAATTGAGCAGCTTGCCACTGCCCACGTTGACCTATCTTTTGCATCAGGCCTTGGGGCCTGTCTCTGTGTATGAGTCAGTGCTGCACCATAGGATATGTTACCCCCCCCCCCCCCCCCCCCCCCCCACACCACCACCACCACCTCCCTACCGTGGCAGATCAGGGCCTGGCAGGGGTTGAATCAAAGACTGCGTGAACACACACGTGCGCATGAAGTCACTGCAATGCAATCGCACATGCATAGTACATGCCGTCGTACACACACACACACACACACACACACACACACACACACACACACACACACACACACACACACACACACACACACACACACACACACACACACACACACACACACACACACACACACACACACACACACACACACATGTATCGATCCACCCACACATTCCCTCAGCGGGATATGTTCTTGTTCATGAGAATTCCCCTACCTGCGTGTGTGACTGCTGTGTTCGGGCTCGCTCTCTCGCTCTCTCGCTCTCTCTCTCTCTCTCTCTCTCTCTCTCTCTCTCTCTTGCACTCTCTCACTCTGTGTGTCTGTCTCTCTCCCTCTCCACCCACGAGTCCACAGCTGTCCGTGGGCCCGCCACGACAAGGCGCCCACGCGGTTCTTTTTACAGCCTTTTTTCCTGTTCCACTTCTCGTCGTCGCTGTTAGTCACACTCTGGTCTGTCAGAAAGGCTTGCGTCTGATATGCTGGTTGGCTGGTAGGGGGGGGGTTGTGTCTTATGACAAACTCTGTGTTCATGGGAATTAAGGAACAGCTGCTCTCACAACACTCACACACACAGCATACACATGGTCTGAAACTGAGAAGTTCAATATTCACAAAAAGTGTTTGCACGCCTCTGTTGAACAAGCTTAAAAAAGACAGTCTCACACTGAGTCACCCTAGAATCAGTATGAGAATTCCCTAAAAGGAAATGAATGGTTAACTTATTACAAACCGTAAGCCTGGCTTCCTGACAAAGTTAGTCTCTTCTTTGGTTATTGGTTTAGTTCTGTGCTGGCGAATGACCAACCTGAAGGGTCTAACATGTTACTATCAGGCCCTGAGAGCAGGAAGGATGTACTCCCCATTGCAACTTTGGAAGAGAAATAAGATTAATTTGAATATTGTTATTTTTTTGTTTTCGTTATTGATTCTCGGCAGATCCATTTGACCGATAGCATGGCCTTGAGTCTGAAGGGTGTGTGAACGTACGCACATGCGCCCGCGTATGTGTATGTGTGTGTGCGTGTGTGTATATTAGTTATATCAAGGTGTTTTATCCTGTTAGTCTTCGCGTTCTTGGGAGCTGACTGTACCTGGAAGAACTGCAGCATTACCACGTATCATGGAGCGCCAGCTAGCTAGCACGACTACAGTGGCTTACGGCCGTGGCGGTGCGGCGAAGTGTCAGTGGTCAGAGATAAAACAAGAAGTTAGTGATAAATCTCTGTCCCCCCCCCCCCCCCCATATAATTTATAGATGAACTCATGGAACGATTATGTTTTGAGTTGAATTGAGTCCAATGAGGGGCAACGGTTTAGTTATGGAAAAATAAATACTGTATAAGAATGTTGATCTAGGAAAAAATGGGAATCTCTTGAAGTGGTCATACACTTCAAGATTCCTATTTTATATTTATTTAGTAAAAGCTTGATGTGACCTTCACAATGGCTATATATGTGGTCCTTCTAGATTGATATAATTGTCGATAATGCGACAATGCCATGCGGCATAAGGGGCATATTCTGAATAAATTAAAATGTTTGAATGAATTAAATGTTTCTGTCAATGGTGTTGTTCTGTACGGTCTCTCCCTCCATGACCTCCTGGTGTGAAGTGTTCTTGTGGCCGAGTACGGTCACACTGAACTGTGACGGTGCAACATGGAGGCATACCCCAAAAGTAACTAGATTTTCGGTAGAAAACCTGTAAGAGAGTTTAGGATAAAAAAAAGCGTTACGTAGTAAAGAGAGTCCCTTTATCCCAATGACCATAAGGAGGAACAAATAATCCCCCACAGACAGTATCAAGAGGCTCAGACCACAGTGCAGCAGTGCCCAGTCGTAGGAGCAGGGCTGTGCGTGACGGGACAGCAGCCAGTGAGTCAGTCCAGCTGAATCCCACTGACCCCCCCCCCCCCCCCTCCTTGTGACCTCCGCCCCGCCCAGGTCCGCGCACATGGGGGCGGGCAAGAGCAAGCCCAAGGAGCCCGGCCAGCGCTCCATGAGCCTGGACGGGACCATCGGCACCGGCTCGGACAGCGGACACTTCCACCACCTGGGGCCCGCCCAGCAGACCCAGACCCCCAACCGGAGCCCCGCGGCAGGGACGGGCCGGCGGGAGCACCGGGGGCAGCACCAGCACGCGCCCTCAAACACCCCGGAGCTGGCGCTGTTCGGAGGCGTGGACCACACGGGCACGCTCACCTCGCCCCAGAGGGGCCCGCTGTCAGGTAGGCCCCCGACGGCCGGGCCAGAGGGGGAATGGGGGCCAGCTGGAAGACCAATGCTGCTTTCTGATCATTTCTTTGATGTATCTGTGTTTTAGTTGTCTTCAATCAAATGTTATTGTTAGCATTATATTTCATGAGGAATTTCACTATAAGTGCTAATGTGTGAAGGTTCTGTCGCTTATATATATATATATCTCTTCTTTGGTGAATTTGTATTGGAGACATACTACATCTATGACACTGAGATGTAAGGCTGTTTGATGCAGTGCGTGTCGCAGAAATGCCTGAGATTTAAATCCAGGGACTTCAATCACTGGGCAAGGTATGCGTCTAGACTGAAACAACATCCTATTCTTCTTAAAAGCAAGAACAACTCTCTGCGATATGGAAGCCACAAAACAATAACACAAATGAATGCATTTTCATTTTCTGCTTGAAGGGCCACGTCTTATATCACCCGAAATGGGTTATTGTACGTGTTATGTGAGGGTCGCTCAAGTCCTTATTAGTGCTAAGGTAAAAGGCATTGTCACGCGCTGTGATGTACTGAAGGAACTGGAATATTGGAAAAAACATGGGGAGGTGGGGGTGTGGGGGTGATAGTGTGATTGTGAATGACACTGCTGGACTGTATGGGGACGTGGAAGAATATGAACATAATTGCTTTAATCCCAGTCTGCTGGCCAGGTAGTAAAAACATAAAAAGGCCATCTGCAAGATTGCTAAAAAGGACATGGTTGTTCTATCCCATCAGTCAAGTTCACATCAATACATGTCATTTCGTTTTGATTTGATTCTATCCAATAGTATGTAAAATACTAAATCTAAATATGTAAAATATTGACGTGATATCGATGATTGGTTCATTATAATGTCATCAAGGTATTGATCACTGGCATCAAATTGTCGATCATGATGTTGTGCTATAGCATGGATTATTATTTTTTTGGTATCTTGGCATAAAGTGCTGCGCAAGTGGATGTTAACGCTGAATGAAAGAATCACTTGGAAGATCTGGACTCTCATCACACGTCAATCTAGTAGGTAACTAAAAATTAGGTAAAAAAAAAAAAAATCGCATGGAGCCAGCGACATCTATTATTTGATACAATCACTGGAGGTCTTCTTCAGTGACCCGGCCGCTCGTGGCAGAGCAGTAATCAATAGGATGCCATCGATATGAATAGGTCTGATCATGTCTGACATACTCCATGTGTGCTACACACTGACCCATAATCACATGAGGTCACAGCAGCAAATACTGAGATGTTTGATGCAACATCAATGTCACACGTTTTAATCATGTCAGGGCGATGAGGGGATGACATTGGACTGTTAAGTGTCTAGACTGGCCAGATGGTTGTCCTAATACAACTCTGTCTGGAGAGATCGGCGCCACATCTGCTTGCAGAAGATAGATTTACTGCCCTCCGTCTCTCTCTCTCTCTCGATCTCTCTTTAACAAATAAATCGATGATTGGCTGGAGAAACCCTACGGTTTCCGCCGGCTCGTGCAGCCTACGGCCATGGGAAGCCCCTTCTATCAGGGTTCCCAAGCGTCCTAGATTACCTAGAGACGGTCAGCACTTTCCAGTCAAGGCAAACAATGGAGGCAATTTAGATCGATATATTTTCATAATCAGTTTTGAGAATTGATGACCAAACTTTGAGTCATGCCACTTAAGTCACATAAGTCATGCATTACTTTCATAATAGCTTCAGTTAAGTAATTCATGACTTTAATAGTGGATATCGTCCAGCCAACATTAGCAGTGCCTTTTATGCTCAATGCGGTCACAAAATAAAATGATGTGTAACTGTATTCAGTTTTTACATTAGCTGTGTGTAGCTTTAATCCTGTGTTTGCGATCGATTATTTAATTGGTGCGGTTGCTGTGCAAATCGTGGATGATCCTTTATAGAACTCGTGTAAGCTTATCGTTCCACATAGACGGTCACTTTTCAACCTTTGTTACAAATAACACTTCTGTATTACCAGCCAGTTGTGTGTGTGTTGGTTTAGGGAGATATTTGTAATGGGGGAGGTGTGGAGAAATAGCCACTTCCCTAAAACACTTTGTTCTGTTTGCGTACGTGTGCGTTGCGCTTTGTGATCCATATCCCGCAGGCGGTGTCACTACATTCGTGGCCCTGTATGACTACGAGTCACGGACGGCCTCCGACCTGACCTTCAAGAAGGGGGACAGGCTGCAGATCGTCAACAACACGTAAGGAGGACCCCTCATGGATTACGTATCAGTGCCCCAAACCTCTCTGATGCCGGTCCAGATGGCAGGGTCTCAGACCCGCTCTCGCTGTTAACGCATAAATCGATAAGAACGAGCCCCACAGCGAGAGCTTCCCTCAGTTAAATCACTCTGCTCCTCTAGTCAAGAGTGCTGATGTCATCAGGACCTCAGGCCTGATCCCCGCCAAAGAACACCAAAAACAATGTCATACATTGTGATCCATTGTAGGATTATACAGACGTCCTACAATGGGTCACAATGAATCCAGCAAGCAACGGGTTTTGGGTTTTTGTTATCCCTGCATAGTAAAGCGTAGCACGAAAGTTGTGCTCACTTGAACTGAAACCCTAATTCCCCTCCACCCCCGACAGATTGGCAGTGGCAGTACAGGAAGCGTAGTACAGCTAAATATAAAAGGCACCAGCTCCCAGAAAAAGCTCGTAGAGCAGGTGGTCCTGTGGCGATCCCGACAATGGTGTTGTTCTGCACGCTCTCTCCCTCCATGACCTCCTGGTGGGACGAGTGTTCTGGTGGCAGCTGTACGGTCTCACTGAACTGTGACGCTGCAACATGGAGTCATGCTCCACAGTGTAACGTCTCTTCCACTGTGATTCCCCTCGTGATGGAGCCAGCAAATCGTCGAGTTCGCGATGTTTTGATCCCTTCCTTTTGCTATTTGATACTTCAAATATGTATAGTTTATATTATAGTAGAGTCAACATCTTTCTATGGTGTTCCGTTACACCACGATTCCCCCTGCAGGTCAACCAAGCATGCATTAATTTTGTACAAAGTTGACCAGTCTGAATACGTTGGCATTTTGAGATTGGCAATCACAAATTGAATGTCTCCCAACGTTTTTCGAGAACGGAAAGGAACGTACGTATCGCCGCACATACGTTGTCTCATACTAAAAGCGAAACGATTAATATAACAGCATCACTGGTCAGCATCACCACCAGCGCCCGGTCCGTCCGTGGCGCGCCACGAAGCACCGTGGCCCCCGCTCGCAAACGCTGCACGCTCTGCTGTGTCTTGATGTGTCCGCTGTTTTCCGTCATCTCTCCCTCTTCTCTTTCTCTCTCTTTCTCACGCTTCATGGTTTCTCCTAGGAGAAAGTACAGCTTCAGGTCAGTATCCCCATTGTGCAGTCCACACATGCTTTCCGATGTGCCCTCGTGTTCGCCCCCCCTTTAGAGAGGCCCGGGTGTGCTTGGTAATAGACGTTGTGTAGCATCTAGATCAGTAGTAATGGGATGCACTCTGACATGTTTGATGCTCTAATGCCAAATCCCCTCCCTGAATAATGCATTATATTTCAATGCACCCTATGTGGATGCATGTAGATGTATGTATGAAAGATGTGTCTTTTAGCTTCTTCTGTCTTTCTACCATTCGATTTATGTGTCCCGTATGTCCCACTCTATCATGAAGTACACTGACCTCAGATTGAACTGCTCAATCGCTTTCTTGCTCTAATAACACTCTCTCTCTCTCTCTCTCTCTCTCTCTCTCTCTCTCTCTCTCTCTCGCTCTCGCTCTCGCTCTCTCGCTGTCTCTATGTGTGTGTCTCTCTCCATGGATCACACCTACGTATATGTTTAGGGAAGGGGACTGGTGGCTGGCTCGCTCCCTGACGACCGGAGAGAGCGGGTACATCCCCAGCAACTACGTGGCCCCATCCGACTCCATCCAAGCAGAAGAGTACATCACCCACTCCCCTTATTTATCTCTCTCGCTCTCTCTCTCTCTCTCTGGGCTTTTCTTGTTTATTTTATTCCTTCATTGTATATTTTCCGGCGCAGATTGTTTCACCCCCTCCTCCCCGCATCCCCCCATCCCCCGCCCAGTTTTCACACTCCATCACAGTCGTAGTCTCCTCGTATCAGTATTAATGGCATCAAAATATTGCTGTAAAAGTATTAGAAGGACACTTGTTCTTAGGGAATGTTTGCTACCCCAAATACAGTATGGTACTCGCCGAAAAGGAAAGCAGCCATCTGTGGATTGATGGACCGCCAAAAGAGACACATTTTACAAATTAGACACGATTAGACACACGATTGTTTTTACCCTCGTTCACAATGGTGGGAAACAATAAGAATCCAACACATTGACACGTTCATATGTTTGCACTTACAAACATATCCTTTGTTTCACCGTGTTAGAAGTGTAATGCAAACATTCAAGTGTTAATGACATCTCCTTATAGTAACGCCAATACAAAGTAACATCAACGAGATGTGTCATACATTGCATCGAGATCCACAACAACACATTTGCAGACGCGACTTGGGTGTCGCGACTGAATGAGTACTTCTACTGAGGTTAAGTCCTGACATCCCTGTTAGCCGTTACTCTGAAGGCCCCCTTTGCTGATGGTGTCGTAGGGCCTCTACCACCAGTTGTCTGCACCAGGCGCGCAGGCTTGTCATTTGTCTCCCCCCATCTAATGCTCCCCCCTCCCCCCCCTTCCTTCCCCTCCGTTTGACAGGTGGTATTTTGGGAAGATCACTCGGAGAGACTCTGAGAGGCTCCTGTTGAGCTTGCAGAACAGACGGGGAACGTTCTTGGTACGCGAGAGCGAGACCACCAAAGGTAAGGAGGAGGAGGTGGAGGGGGAAAACAGATCTAAGTGAGGCGGCCATAGTTTTGAATCCGACAGTGTTTTGAAAGAGGTTTAGAAAGGTTCTTCCACAACTCAATGATTGCTACCCTGTGGATTCATAAAGTATGATTAATCATTACAAAACATACATTTTTGATTAAAGATAGGCCATTATATCTCAAATTAACCAAATTTACTGCAAAACTGAAGAAATTAGGTTGGTTTGAAGTAATATATATATATATTTATATCCCTTTGTACCAGCCATGCTGCTGCCATTCCAAACTGTCTCTCACACACACACACACAGACACACGCCACACTGTGGGATACTGTAGGAAATCCACATCCCATATGTCCCCACGCAGCATAGCCAAACAACAGGTGACTGTATTAAACTCT
>NC_082394.1:11787842-11801482 GCF_031168955.1 Gadus macrocephalus
GTCGTTTTTTATTGGTCGTCATGAAAAAAAACATAAGGGGTAACACTGTCGTTTTTTATTGGTCGTCATGAAAAAAAACAAGTGTTACCCCTTGTTTTTTTCATGATGACTGATAAAAAACGACAGTGTTACCCGTCATATTTTATTTGACAAAGACAACAGTGTTACCCCTTATGTTTTCATGACGACCAATAAAAAACAACAGTGTTACCCCTTATGTTTCATTTGATAAAAACGACAGTGTTACCCCTCATGTTTCATTTGATAAAAACGACAGTGTTACCCCTTGTGTTTTTTTTCATGACGACCAAAGAAAAACAACAGTGTCACCCCCTATGTTTTATTTGATAAATATCGACAGTGTTTTCCCCTTATATTTATTTCATGACGGCCGATAAAAAACGACAGAGTTACCCCTCATGTTTTTTCCATGTTGACCAATAAAAAACAACAGTCGCTCCCCTGTCGACGTTTTTGCAGGGATCAGAACATGAGCTATTTAGAGTGTGAACCTCCGAACTTAACAATGCACCATCAAGACACCGGTTAATGTCATCACAGAGGTTATACTTGACTTTATAATTCGCATGAAATAGAGAATAGAAACTTCCAACAGAGGTCATCAACCGGACTTGAACCCCGGTCTCCAGGGGGTTAGGCAGAGTGCACCCCACTGCACCACTGAGGTGATGACAATAGACATTAATCAATCATCAATAAAGAGGATATACATGACATTAAAATGTATGTGTCTATTTCTATTATTTCCCTTACGTTTTTTTTCATGACGACCAAAAAAAACAACATTGTTACCCCCTTTATGTTTTTTTTCATGACGACCAATAAAAAACAACATGGTTACCCCTTATGTTTTTTTTCATGACGACCAATAAAAAACAACAATGTTACCCCTTATGTTTTTTTTCATGACGACCAATAAAAAAAGGAACAGTGTTACCCCTTATGGTTTTTTTCATGACGACCAATAAAAAAAGGAACAGTGTTACCCCTTATGGTTTTTTTCGTGACCACCAAAGAAAAACGACAGTGTCACCCCTCATGTTTCATTTGATAAAAACGACAGTGTTACACTGTCGTTTTTTATTGGTCGTCATGAAAAAAAACATAAGGGATAACACTGTCGTTTTTTATTGGTCGTCATGAAAAAAAACGAGTGTTACCCCTTGTTTTTTTCATGATGACTGATAAAAAACGACAGTGTTACCCCTTAAAAAAGAGGATATACATGACATTAAAATGTATGTGTGTATTTCTATTATTTCCCTTACGTTTTTTTTCATGACGACCAAAAAAAACAACAGTGTTACCCCCTTTATGTTTTTTTTCATGACGACCAATAAAAAACAACAATGTTAACCCTTATGTTTTTTTTCATGACGACCAATAAAAAAAGGAACAGTGTTTTTCGTGACTACCAAAGAAAAACGACAGTGTCACCCCTCATGTTTCATTTGATAAAAACGACAGTGTTACACTGTCGTTTTTTATTGGCCGTCATGAAAAAAAACATAAGGGGTAACACTGTCGTTTTTATTGGTCGTCATGAAAATAAACATAAGGGGTAACACTGTCGATATTTATCAAATAAAACATAGGGGGTAACACTGTTGTTTTTCTTTGGTCGTCATGAAAAAAACCACAAGGGGTAACACTGTCGTTTTTTTATTGGTCGTCATGAAAAAAAACGACAGTGTTACCCCTTGTTTTTTTCATGATGACTGATAAAAAACGACAGTGTTACCCGTCATATTTTATTTGACAAAGACAACAGTGTTACCCCTTATGTTTTTTTTCATGACGACCAATAAAAAACAACAGTGTTACCCCTTATGTTTTCTTTCATGACGACCAATAAAAAACAACAGTGTTATCCCTTATGGTTTTTTTCATGACGACCAAAGAAAAACAACAGTGTTACCCCTTATGTTTCATTTGATAAAAACGACAGTGTTACCCCTCATGTTTCATTTGATAAAAACGACAGTGTTACCCCTTGTGTTTTTTTTCATGACGACCAAAGAAAAACAACAGTGTCACCCCCTATGTTTTATTTGATAAATATCGACAGTGTTTTCCCCTTATATTTATTTCATGACGGCCGATAAAAAACGACAGAGTTACCCCCCATGTTTTTTCCATGTTGACCAATAAAAAACAACAGTGGCACCCCGGTCGACGTTTTTGCATGGATCTGAACATGAGCTGTTTAGAGTGTTAACCTCCGAACTTAACAATGCACCATCAAGACACCGTTTAAAGTCATCACAAAGGTTATACTTGACTTTATAATTTGCATGAAATAGAGAAAAGAAACTTCCAACAGAGGTCATCAACCGGACTTGAACCCCGGTCTCGAGGGGGTTAGGCAGAGTGCACCCCACTGCACCACTGAGGCGATGACAATACGCAATAATCAATCATCAATAAAGAGGATATACATGACATTAAAATGTATGTGTGTATTTCTATTATTTCCCTAATGTTTTTTTTTCAAGACGACAAATAATAAACAACAGTGTTACCCCTTATGTTTTTTTTCATGACGACCAAAAAAAACAACAGTGTTACCCCCTTTATGTTTTTTTTCATGACGACCAATAAAAAACAACATGGTTACCCCTTATGTTTTTTTCATGACGACCAATAAAAAACAACAGTGTTACCCCCTTTATGTTTTTATTCATGACGACCAATAAAAAACAACAGTGTTACCCCTTATGTTTTTATTCATGACGACCAATAAAAAACAACAGTGTTACCCCTTATGTTTTTTTTCATGACGACCAATAAAAAAAGGAACAGTGTTACCCCTTATGTTTTTTTTCATGACGACCAATAAAAAAAGGAACAGTGTTACCCCTTATGGTTTTTTTTCGTGACTACCAAAGAAAAACGACAGTGTCACCCCTCATGTTTCATTTGATAAAAACGACAGTGTTACACTGTCGTTTTTTATTGGTCGTCATGAAAAAAAACATAAGGGGTAACACTGTCGTTTTTTATTGGTCGTCATGAAAAAAAACGACAGTGTTACCCCTTGTTTTTTTCATGATGACTGATAAAAAACGACAGTGTTACCCGTCATATTTTATTTGACAAAGACAACAGTGTTACCCCTTATGTTTTTTTTCATGACGACCAATAAAAAACAACAGTGTTACCCCTTATGGTTTCTTTCATGACGACCAATAAAAAACAACAGTGTTACCCCTTATGGTTTTTTTCATGACGACCAAAGAAAAACAACAGTGTTACCCCTTATGTTTCATTTGATAAAAACGACAGTGTTACCCCTCATGTTTCATTTGATAAAAACGACAGTGTTACCCCTTGTGTTTTTTTTCATGACGACCAAAGAAAAACAACAGTGTCACCCCCTATGTTTTATTTGATAAATATCGACAGTGTTTTCCCCTTATATTTATTTCATGACGGCCGATAAAAAACGACAGAGTTACCCCTCATGTTTTTTCCATGTTGACCAATAAAAACCAACAGTGGCACCCCGGTCGACGTTTTTGCAGGGATCAGAACATGAGCTGTTTAGAGTGTTAGCCTCCGAACTTAACAATGCACCATCAAGACACCGGTTAAAGTCATCACAAAGGTTATACTTGACTTTATAATTTGCATGAAATAGAGAAAAGAAACTTCCAACAGAGGTCATCAACCGGACTTGCAGCCCGGTCTCGAGGGGGTTAGGCAGAGTGCACCCCACTGCACCACTGAGGCGATGACAATACACAAAAATCAATCATCAATAAAGAGGATATAGATGACATTAAAATGTATGTGTGTATTTCTATTATTTCCCTAATGTTTTTTTTTCAAGACGACAAATAATAAACAACAGTGTTGCCCCTTATGTTTTTTTTCATGACGACCAAAAAAAACAACAGTGTTACCCCCTTTATGTTTTTTTTCATGACGACCAATAAAAAACAACATGGTTACCCCTTATGTTTTTTTTCATGACGACCAATAAAAAACAACAATGTTACCCCTTATGTTTTTTTTCATGACGACCAATAAAAAAAGGAACAGTGTTACCCCTTATGTTTTTTTTCATGACGACCAATAAAAAAAGGAACAGTGTTACCCCTTATGTTTTTTTTCATGACGACCAAAAAAAACAACAGTGTTACCCCCTTTATGTTTTTTTTCATGACGACCAATAAAAAACAACATGGTTACCCCTTATGTTTTTTTTCATGACGACCAATAAAAAACAACAATGTTACCCCTTATGTTTTTTTTCATGACGACCAATAAAAAAAGGAACAGTGTTACCCCTTATGGTTTTTTTCGTGACTACCAAAGAAAAACGACAGTGTCACCCCTCATGTTTCATTTGATAAAAACGACAGTGTTACACTGTCGTTTTTTATTGGCCGTCATGAAAAAAAACATAAGGGGTAACACTGTCGTTTTTATTGGTCGTCATGAAAAAAAACATAAGTGGTAAGACTGCTGTTTTTTATTGGTCGTCATGAAATAAACATAAGGGGTAACACTGTCGATATTTATCAACTAAAACATAGGGGGTAACATTGTTGTTTTTCTTTGGTCGTCATGAAAAAAACCACAAGGGGTAACACTGTCGTTTTTTATTGGTCGTCATGAAAAAAAACGACAGTGTTACCCCTTGTTTTTTTCATGATGACTGATAAAAAACGACAGTGTTGCCCCTTATATTTTATTTGACAAAGACAACAGTGTTACCCCTTATGTTTTCTTTAATGACGACCAATAAAAAACAACAGTGTTACCCCTTATGTTTTCTTTCATGACGACCAATAAAAAACAACAGTGTTACCCCTTATGGTTTTTTTCATGACGACCAAAGAAAAACGACAGTGTTACCCCTTATGTTTCATTTGATAAAAACGACAGTGTTACCCCTCATGTTTCATTTGATAAAAACGACAGTGTTACCCCTTGTGTTTTTTTTCATGACGACCAAAGAAAAACAACAGTGTCACCCCCTATGTTTTATTTGATAAATATCGACAGTGTTTTCCCCTTATATTTATTTCATGACGGCCGATAAAAAACGACAGTTACCCCTCATGTTTTTTCCATGTTGACCAATAAAAAACGACAGTGGCACCCCTGTCGACGTTTTTGCAGGGATCGAAACATGAGCTGTTTAGAGTGTTAACCTCCGAACTTAACAATGCACCATCAAGACACCGGTTATAGTCATCACAAAGGTTATACTTGCATTTATAATTCGCATGAAATAGAGATAAGAAACTTCCAACAGAATTCATCAACCGGACTTGAACCCCGGTCTCCAAGTGGTTAGGCAGAGTGCACCCCACTGCACCACTGAGGCGATGACAATACACAATAATCAATCATCATTAAAGAGGATATACATTACATTAAAATGTATGTGTGTATTTCTATTATTTCCCTTTTTTTTTTTTTCAAGACGACCAATAATAAACAACAGTGTTACCCCTTATGTTTTTTTTCATGACGACCAAAAAAAACAACAGTGTTACCCCCTTTATGTTTTTTTTCATGACGACCAATAAAAAACAACAGTGTTACCCCTTATGTTTTTTTTCATGACGACCCATAAAAAACGACAGTGTTACCCCTTAGTTTTTTTTTCATGACGACCAATAAAAAACAACAGTGTTACCCCTTATGTTTTTTTTCATGACGACCAATAAAAAACAACAGTGTTACCCAGGGACGCGGGAAGTGGGGGTGCTTAGGGTGCTGCAGCGGCCCCTGGCTGTAACTGCAAGTGAGAAAGTTTTCTGAACTAATCAATACTTTTTTTTTGTTGCATAATTTTATCATACAACATGATTTTTCATTAAATTATTGACATCCACCCTTTTTATGATATTTATCATATTATCGGTACTATGCTGATTTTACGTAAGCATGTTGGTGTTCAGCATCTGTTGTAGTGAACATTCTAAAACTGGTGTAAAATGTTGCTGCCATATTAATAGACACGTTGAATGTTATCGTTTTGATTCTGGAATCCCGTACGTAAACTGGTTGGCAAAAAAAGAGCAAAGACGGGCGGTTCACTTGACGGAGAAATCGTCACCTTCCTCATATCAGACAACTCGTAAGTCTGGATGAAAATTAAGGCTTTCTATTATTGTCACTTTCCTTTGTAAACCTTTAGAAATAACCTCCTGAATCCTTGTTAGAACGCTGTGTATAATCCCGGACCGCAACAGCTTGTCGGCATGTTGTTAGTGTGTGAAATTCAGCCCAGTATCAGCCGAGTTGACTCTAATTTCCACATTGTTTATTTGCTAACGTTTGTGAATAACAGTGGCTAGTTGGCCGAACTCTTTTTACACACCAGTAGAGTGTTTATCAGAGCGGATCCCTGAATGTGACGTCACCCCTCATCTCGTCTCTGTAAACAACGGATGTTGCGCAGCATTTATTATGACGTCATTATATAGATTCTCTCTCAGCACCCCCCCCTCGGACTGACTTCCCGCGTCCCTGCCTCCTTCATTATGTTTTGGGGAGCGTCTGTTTAGATGTGGTCGACTTACTCTTGGTAAACAAGGTGGATTCGATTTGTCATGCTTTGTTGATAACCTGTCACAGGGAATCTTGTTTACATCGTTGAACGTGAACACTATCGCTCGTATCCTCCTAATTAGTGTCTCAAATTGAATGCTTTTTTAGATCTGATGAATGATTATACTGTCACATGTTTGCATTCGTCATGATAACATTTGCGATGTGGTTAACACTTTTAGATTGAGATTGTCTTTTCATTTTTTATCCATAAGCAAAAGTCAATATCCTCTCACCAAACATAATGTTGTATAGTTTTTTGAGGGATTTTGACGTGAAGACACACTTGACATGTAACAATAAACACGTGTCTGTGTGGTGTAGTGACTGCATAAATCCACAATTGTATAGAAGCACTCAGGAAAATTATCTTAGAATTAGAACGCATCTGTCCAGTCTGAACTTTTAAAGATATTCTGTTTTCTACATTTAATTAAGGCCATCATTGCCTTCAGCTTGATGGGACACAATTTTCTTGTTTTAAGGGACATTGTACTCACAACTGAGTACATATTTCATGTATTGTAACAATGTTACAGTTGACTCAAATGCACATCCCACTAATCAAGTCAGCTGACCCAATAATCAAGGCAGGTAGAATCCATTATTTTTTTACTTGAACGGTACACAGAAAAATCAGTCCTGTAATCAGGCAGAGGTATCCAGAAGGCTAGGCCGGACAAGAGTCAATAAACAGCACAAATCAAGGCGGAAACGTAAGACTCTCTGCACAAAGATGAACTGTGAAGGGGGAGAACTGTCAGGGTGATTGGACACAGATGAAATGATTAGGTTGGGGCAGGTTATCACACAGGCAGAGGACAATAGGAGGGCAGACAGTGACGGGATCGGAAATGAGACAAAAGGGGAGTTTCTCAATATAATAAGAACTAGGAATACATAACCTTAAACCACACCAACTATCCAGATTTTCATAGAGTAGACCTGGGTAACTCTTAAGTAAAGACTTCTTATATACACATGTCTTTGTGTATCGAATAGAAGGAAATGTTTAATGGGAATCTCAATGAATGTCATCTTATTGAGATTCTCCTGACCTTGAATTGAAATGAGAAGTCTGTTGGTCCCATTCCTGCGTTTCCTCCTCAGCCAAACTGACCTCTCACAAATTCAATAAAGTCGAAGTTCACAACCTGGGGTCACGGATGTGGCCGAGGTGAGCGGGAGCCACATCTGGTTGGTGAAAGGGAAATGTGAGGGGGATGCAGTGAGTAGGGGAGGGCTAGAGGCTGGCAGATGTCGGGGGGCCGTGGGGGGTGTGGGCAGCTTATTGACATAGCTGCCATTTCAGTTCTCCTTTTCACCCGTCAGCCGGAATGGACGGAGGATTCCCCACTGCTTTGTAATCTGACCCAGATGATGGATCTCCCACGAAAGGGGCATAAACTTGTGTGCAGGCTCAAGCACACATCCACACACACACGCACACACGCCCGCAAGAACACAGGCAAACACACACACACACACAAACACACACACATACGCATACCCCACACTCGCACACCACAAGCACACACGCACACACACACACTGACACACACACATACATACGCACACACACACACACACAGACACACAAAAACACACAGGCATACTACACACATGAACAAACACACACACAATGGCAATTGCCAACTGCACCAGCAAAAATACTTGAAACTTGCTCAGGGCAAGTTTCACGTAAGACCACACAGCGCTCTGAAGGCAGATAAAAGCCCTACATCAGACCTGTTCAGAATAAGAACAGCCTCCTGTAGAACCCGTCTACAATGCAACTTGTCTTCTTAGCCACTCTGCAAACATCGCCACGACACTGGTTCCCACCCTGGGGGTGTGATGGATATAGAGGGGGGCGTTTTTTAATGACTACATGAGCAAGCCTCCAGAAACCCCAGCTTCCCCACGACAGCCCCGGATCTCTGGCCCCCAGCTGCAGCCCCACTCACAAGGCCCCGCGTATCACCAAGAGGCCCCAGGGGGACATCATGGGCCCCGGCGAATGCTTGGGGCAAGGGAAGGGAAGGGGGCCAGTACGGTCTGACTCCACCAACCACAGATTTCACGGACTGTTTCCGGAAGCTATAAATTATATGCGTCTGTGTGGCCACTTTAAGAGTTATATTATTTTACTAATTGTATTAATCAAATGATTACTTGTCAATTTTAACATAACAGTGTCCATAAGTTACCATGCTGACCGGCTTAGTATAATATGCTAGTGTAGTGGCTAAAATCATACACAGGGAAGAGGAAATACGCATGCATGCGCCATCACAGACGAGACACACCCACGCACACATGTATGCACGAACGCGCACGCACACAATCCCGTACACACACACACAAACAAACACAGACACTGTCTTGTGGCTGTCCATCGTAAGCCAATGATAAATATCATCATCATGACACCATCGTGGCGATGTCTACATCTATTAATTAACGGTCCTTTGAAGTCCTTTGAAGTCCAAACGATGGAACCCCACATTTTTATGGCAGGTGGAGCAGGAGTAAGTGGTCGTTTTGGTTTTGGTGGGTGGGGGTGGTGGTGGTGGTGGTGGCAATCATTGATGTGTTTTTCTGTCTCCTAGCTCTCCTTTCCTCTTCCTTCTTACTGAGGGATGTCCTCCGATGGCTCTTCCAGAGTTGGCAGGAGGGTTTATAATACTGCTGTCCTCTGCCATTTGGATCCGTATCACACGCCGGCCTCAAATCCGCCTGCATATTATTTTACTCAGACAGCCGCCAGCAAGACAATGTATTATCCCCGGATCTCAATGGGGCCGTGACATGCTGAGACCCTTCAAAGGACGACCCCGGCCCTGGGTCCAGGCAGGTTATCCTTAAGGCCACGTGAAGGGGAGGACACCGCCCGCCGCTGCTGATCCGTGATAATAACCACCTAATCATCCCGCTCCGAGTGAGCAATCAGGCCCTGGGGAAAGTGCAGAACCACATTCACATGGAAGTGTATACACAAGGTTCATTTGTACACGTGACGCGAGGCGTCCCTTTGGTTTCAATTATCGCACCGCTAAATTAGTCCATGTCATGGATTCAACATGTGGTACACGTTAGCGAACGTTAGCATGCCCTTGATTTATGCTCAAGCCTGGCTTTACAGTTGCAGAAAATGCCGTGGTGGTGCTGTGTGTTAAATCAAACACACCTTGGATATTTCGGGTGACCCGGGGGTCAGACACTATTGTGTCTCATATCCTCTCTTCCAGAGCCGCCCTCCATGGAACAGGGTCAGCGGGCAACCGAGGTAGACAAAGAACAGAGGGAGGAAGAGAGAGAGAGAGAGAGAGAGAGAGAGAGAGAGAGAGAGAGAGAGAGAGAGAGAGAGAGAGAGAGAATGTGTTTCCATAAACATGTGGTTTTGGTTGTTTAGTTCAGTTAATTATTTTGCGTGTGTGTGTATGCGTGGATGTGTGTGTGGATGTGTGTGTGTGTTTGTGTGTGCATGCATGCGCGTGTGCTCGTGTGTGTTTGTGTGTGTGTTATTACATTGATCATACAGTATTAAAGTTCTAAGGGAGAGAGAGAGAGAGAGGGAGAGCCAGACAGAGTCCCAGAGCGAGAGAGCTGATGGAACAGTGGCCGGCCCATGACATGTCACATTCCTGCGGGGGTCTCCTGTAATTGGGAGGGGGTTAGAGTTAAGGAGACAAGGCGAGGTGAGCGCTGATGACGGCCACTGATAGCCCCTCTCTGGGGGTAAGCGTGGTGGCTCCCTTTAGCTGGTCCTCATGAGGCTCCAGGTAGACAGATAAGACAGCCTCATGTAGGCCGCTCCTTCAGCCTGCACCGAACAAAACACAAAACTCACCCTGTTGAGTGAGAAACTATCTTTTCAACCACACTAGCCAGAGAGCTCCATTAATCTCAATCGGCTTAGTGGCGTCAGCCAGTTAGATAGTTGTTCCACGAAAGAACTACTCTTTGACAACGTAATATGGAATAATATTGTTTGATACTGAATTATATGTAGCAGAAGAACAAAAACAAAGATGAGTAATAATAGCAAAAATTGAATGTCTTAATGGATGTCGAAAGAAAACAGACAAAAATAACAAAATAACAAAGAACAAGTCAAAGAAGAAAGTAAGGAAGTGCAAAAGAAAGACAAAAGAGAGAGAGGGAGGAAGATAATGTTTTGGTGACAGCTCTAAGCGCCTCCGAATGGCCCGGCTCATTGTATGATGTTAATCGCTACTGCGCCTCTCTGCAGTCCAGCTGGAGTTACCACTCGCTGACAGATGTGGTGGGAGCGTGAAGGGATGCAATATGGAGGTTGTGTGTGTGTTGTGTGTGTGTGGGGAGGGGGGGGGGGGGGGGGGGGGGGGTTGTCGAGATAAGCGGGGACAGGGATAAGGACAGCCAGGTGAGACTGGAGAGGCTATTGTGTTGAGGCAGAGCGCAGCGGCAGTTTAAAAGCCCTGAATATTTGTCTGTCTCTCTCTCTCTCTCTCTCTCTCTCTCTCTCTCTCTCTCTCTCTCTCTCTCTCTCTCTCTCTCTCTCTCTCTCTCTCTCTCTCTCTCTCTCTCTACCCCTCTATCGCTCTCATTTCATACCTGTGGACAGGTGTTTGGCAAGATAAAAAGCATGCATGAGAGACAAAGAGAAGTGAAGCGTGGTGGGAAAAGAGCAACCCAACGTGTGTGTAGGGGCGTTTGTGTATGTGTGTGTGTGTGTGTGTGTGTGTGTGTGCCAGCGTGCATACATATACGTGTGTGTGCGTGTGTGGGAGCGTGCATATGTGCATGTGTGTGTGTGTGTGTGTGTGTGTGTGTGTGTGTGTGTGTGTGTGTGTGCATTTGGCTGGGAGGGGCTTTGGTGAAGATCAAAGAAGGTCATGCCCCCCTCCCCCTCTCCCTCCAATGATCTGGAAACGATAGATTTCATTCCTCCTGAAAAGAAGGAAGTGGGTTGGATTACGGGGCCGGAGTCGGAGGATCTGATGTGCAACTAAGACCTGAATAAAGGACTTGTTTTCATAATCTTAATGCCCATGCAAATCTAGTTCAACATCCCACTTTGCATGGTTTAATGGTTTATACATTCAAATCTGAACTCTTGGTGTAATTTTAAGCTGTGAAAAAACCTTTTAGCATCTATATCAGAAATGCATTAAATAGGTGCGATCAAAATAGGTCAATAATATCAATCAAATACAATATTTTGGATATATCGATGAGTACGTGTTTATTAAAGTAACTTTAACAAGGGAAAAGTCTTTTCAAAAAAGTCATAGTAAAATGAGACATGTAAAGGTCATTTTGAGACAGGTTACATACCGCCTGGCTCTGTCATGATATGGAGGAGAAGGAAGACCAGAAGCTGTTCGTCAAGTAGATTTACTATGACTGGTCCCTGTATACTGTAGTAGCTATTGGTCCATTGCTGCAAGTGTTTATTCATTCATTAACTTTATTTTGAATTGATTTTTATTTTTTAAAACTTTAGTTAGACAGAGCAGCTCAATTGAGTCTAAGGACTAGAATTTAAACTTCTCAAAAGAGTACTTAGAAAAGAAGAATATTAAACATTATTTCATTGACATTGCAGCAAGCCAAATAAACGTTGCAATGAAATCATTCCAGTAAAAACCCATTTGCTCTGGTTATATTTGCACAGTGACATCTGTAATGTGAAACACATCAGCGGCAGCGTCTGGGTGGGCCTTGAAAGCACAAGGTCGGCATAATGATATGGTGTGTTGCTTTATATTCTCCCCATCCCAATAAATTGACCGAAAGTACACAGTGTTCACTATTACTGACAACCTAACCAACTTAACCTAAAATAAATAAAATGAAAACATGATCATTCCTTTTCCTGGAACATTTACGCAACAGGGAGGCAGATTTGTGTGTTAGGAAATTGCCAAAGGTAAACAATTATATGTAGCTGGACAGCAATGGAATAAAACATTGTTGCTCTCTGACCCTCTCAGTTTTATTTGACTTTGGTTGCGTGGTAGAGAGAAGAAATATAATTACAACAGCCTTTCAGCGTTAAGCTGAAAGGCTTAACACTATGTTCGTGATGAAAAGAGCTCTCTTCAAAGTTTCCTGCAAGGGCTGCCTTCATGTGTTTGCCTGTAATTCTTAATCTAACTAGTCAAATAGAGTCGTTTTCCAATCAGACCACAGCTCAGCATTGACCTATCCAGGTCTTTGCTTAAACAACCAGTGTTTTGTTTCAGACTGCTCTGTGCAGGGCATAACTCTGTACTGCACAGGCTTTATAGGACTGCTGCACAACCTGTATTTACGACCTGAGTCCATCCATGATTTGTCTCTACTGTACTGAAATGGCCTAGTACTCCCAGGTGAACACACACACACACACACACACACACACCCACCCACGCACAAACGCAACAAACACACACACACACGCAAACACACCCTAGTCATTATTTAGGATGCCGTGGTAGCGCTGGGAGACAGGCGCTCATGATAAGGGGACACTCAGAGAAACAGAGGAATTGAATTACGACTGAAAATGTAAAGATCCTTCAAATTGAATATGCTCCCTTGTTAAATATATGTTACTGCACATTGGGGAACACTCCCCCCCCTCTGCCCCCATAAGACCAACTTTTTGTAATACCTTCAGGTACTTATGGTTGCACTGAAAGGCAAATAAAAAAAGTATGGGAAATACATTTTTGGAAGTAGGCTTATCACCCCCAAAATAAATTGTTATAAGGATTTTTCACAAAGTCGTTTGGAGGGCTTTTTTTGTTATTAATTCATGGAGGAATTCTTTAGCTTATGTAAAAGCACAAGGCCTTCCGTTGATGAAGTCGGTCTTCAAGGGCAGTAATTCTCAACTGATGGGTCTAGTTCTAGTTTCGTCTAGCTAGCGTGTGGGTAGCTAGCGGTGGGTCACTAGAGAGAGAGAGAGAGAGAGAGAGAGAGAGAGAGAGAGAGAGAGAGAGGGAGAGAAAGAAAGAGAGACAGCCGACTGATGTCTAATTATCTGTTGAGATTGGGTGGTTGAAGATTGATGCCCT